>NW_019396149.1:21994-30968 GCF_000591075.1 Eurytemora carolleeae
TAATCCCCCCTATACACAAATACAAGAATGCACTTGCATTAACTGAAAAATAAAATAAAGTTATTTGAGGCTATAGTTCAAACTTATTATGTAGAGAAAAAGTAAAAGCCAGAAAAAAACTAGTTTTATTTTAGAATCTTTAAAGTTTCAGACAAAAATTTTGAGAAGGATGAAATGTAAGGACTTTTGAGAAAAATATGTCTACAAAACAACTGAGTCTAATTTTACATTTTTGTGTTTACCCGTGATGAATATTTCTTCTTGTTTAATACATTTTTTCCCACTAACATCGGACCTTACAATGTTTATTTCATCAAATAATTACCCCACCACGGGCTCAACCCCCATCCTCTTTCTGAACTTCTTCTATTATCCCAATAATAAAGAGCTATGTAACTAAACTGTAAAATAAAATTAATATTGTTACCTTATATCAGATATACCATATAATACCATCGCTAACCGCTCTAAGCCTGAAAATAAAAAAAATTCAATGTTTGTAAAAATAAATAACAAAAAATAAAACAACAAAATTATGATGAATGTATAATTCAAACTAATTAATAATCAAAAGGAGACTAAATAATGTAAAAATAATGGTAACCTTCAATGACTATTAAAATGTTTAAAAAAGAATGAATTTTATTTCTATAATTTCTTTATTTTATAAAATCTTCATAAAACAAGTTCTATGAACTAGAACTATTCATATTAAAAAAAATATGAAAATGCAGACCTACGATTAATTTAGATTATTTTCAATATGCTGTGGTGGCCATATTCTGCAGGGATAATATTAAATTAATCGTCAAGCATTTATCCTCAAAAGTTGCCTACATTAGATATCGAGATTAACGATTCTCCACTCAAAAGGTTAATTGATTATAAATCTACATTCGTAGTCAGCCTTAGAATTGAAATTCATCATCGGCTTGTAGACGGGTGAATACTATACATATACATCCTAGCTCTATTTTGAATTAAGAAACTAGTAAGTTTAGGATCAAAAGACTCTGGCAGAGAAACTTTAGGATAGTCACAAACACTTTATTTCAAAAGTACTTAAAATGACCTCAGAGCTAAAAACTCTTGAAGTGGATACCCTTAATCCCGAATGTTAAATCTCTGTATCTGTTTTTGACACTTTTGATTGTCTGCTTTATCCTATCTTTTGAATATCACTGCTTTTTTTCGAACCAATGAGAGTTCTCTTATCGATTAATTGGCAAAAATTTTTAATTTCTGGCTGTTCGGCCGAATTTAATGAATTTAAGCCACGTCTTAAATCCTTCAAAAACCGGTTTAAATTGACCGCATGCTTAAATCTTGAAAAATGTAATACAAATTTAAGTGGAACCAACCATATTTGGGCGGCGGCTTAAATTTAAACTGCGGCTTAAATTCTTTAAATTCGGCCTCGTTTTCTACAATCAACACTATGATTGGTTGCTGTTTAGAAAATTTCTTGGATATTAACGTAAAATTTAGTTAGTCTAAAGATTAATAAAAAGATGAGAACAATCATTGATCTTGATTTTCACAATTGTAAAATGTTCAGTTCTAGTTATCCATTACCAGCAATTTTTAAAGATTAAAAGGGATATACGTCGTCACTTAACTCCCCCCTGTATTGTTCAATAAATAAACCTAACCTAGCCCGAACGCCCACCCAATTTTATCCTGGACCCCCGCTGAAGCAAGAATCTCCTGTTCCATTATACCACATCCAAGAACTTCCAGCCAGTCGTCATTATAATAAACCTAAATCATTTTTCTTTAAAGGTGTATTCGTGAATTTGGAAAGGAGGCATTAATTGGTTTTTATTCTAGTGATTGGATGAGCATCGGAGAAAAATACACCTTAAAGGATCTCTGTCTGTCGGCGTGAAAATACCATGCTGAGTGCTGACCAGACAAGGAAAACTCAAAGTTTCTTATCGCGAATAATTTCGAAAATTATTGGAGCATGAAATAAGGAAATGAATAATCAAACTGAAACTTGTTGGCCTTAAATCGACTGTAGAAGTAATTTCAATTTTGTATAATCCACAATTCAAAACAAAACTCACTTTCATAACTTACAAAATACTTCACTGAAAACTAAATTTATCTTGTGAAGACTAAATTAACTTCTGAATTATTTCTAGAATCTAAGTTTCCACATTTTATCTATTAAATTAGAAAATATGGATGATTTATTTTCAAGCATTTTAAACAATCAGTTTCCTGCATTTCTAGTTAAATCTATATTGTCAGAACAAATGATATTAATATTTTGATTTCTCAATGCTGTAATGATTTTTAAATTATAAAAGAACAGTTTGTTTTTACTTCCTATTTTGTTTATATTTTACCCTGTCAAAAAATCTTGTTTTGTTTCATTAGTGCGTAAATACTTGAAAATTGACATTGATATGAATTATGAAATATGAATATGTTAGAAATGGGCCAAGTGTTAGTTTTGGAACTAATATCCCATGTATTAAGAAACACTGAAGAAATTCAAGGAAATAAACACTTTACAAGTCAGAAAACGACGTTATCTTCCACAGTTTTGATCAGATGAACGTTTCAATTGTAAATTGGACATTAAAAAGATGTTCAACCATATTAATTGTTCTGACCTCTAGTTCCCAGGATGGATGTGTGAAGGGAAAATAGCATTCAACCCAACGAAATTCTATTTTATCTCCAAACAAATGTTTGGCAAGTCCTGTCAAGCAGTCTTTCAGATCAACTGAACAAAAAACTTGATTCAATTATTTAACAGCTTCTGGTTGTAGGGAACGAAGAATAAAGGGAAAAGATTCCCGTTTAGTCGCCCTTAAAGGGACTGTAAGCATAATTTCAAGTGATCCTCCTTGCAAAGATGGCAGTGCCCGATTCAAAACGGTACCTTAGAAAGCGTTGTCTATCAAGTATGAATTACATATCAATGTTTATAGTTTTGACAACTGATTATTATCAATTATGGGTTCTCTACAAAAAAAGACTTGCGCATTTCTACTGCAGGAAAGCATTAAGGAATTATCAGAACTAAAACACTATTAAACCTAGAAAAACGACAATATCTTCCATAAATTATTGATCATATAAAGGTTTCAAGGGTACCGTTGTGAATAGGCCTTTGCCGTCTTTGCATGGAGTTACACTTAAAATTTTAGATTGATATTATGTCTTTTTCTTTTTTGCAAAACATGTCTTGGTTCTCTTACAAGCTATAGAGAAGATATTTTGTGTTTGCATGATAACAAAAGTTGCCTTTTTGTATTTGTTATGTGTTAGCATAATTTTGTGGCAGATTTTAAGCTCATTTATGATTTGTGCGGCAAATTTTAAAACATTTAATTTTGTTTTTGACAGAACTTCTGATTTTCAATTGCATGTGTGTCAGATTTAACATGCCGAAACATTTTTGTGGCACACTTTATGGCAGATCTTTTTATAAAAATTTTTTTTTGGCTGAAATTGGCATTTACTTCTGTTACTTTTATTCTCCTATTATTCTCCTAACTGGCATAGTTGTTTTCCAAATCTGAAAGTGGCAGGTCAGTTGGGTCAGTTTCTGACCCAAATTTGCTCTGGGGGGGGGGAACCCTGGCTTACAGTCCCTTTAATGTCTCATCCTTTGTGGTTAACCCTGTATCAGTGAATACCTACCTTCCATTATTTTTGCTGCGTCTTGTGTATGTACCGCCTGCTTGTATGCTGTCTTATCTCCATTCTCAAATAGTTGAATAGATTCACCCCGGGGTAACCCAGCTAACCGACTCAGACCAACACCATCTGGTTAGCACAACAATTCAGATAAAATGATAATTATAATAATTAAATTTTTGGTGTTATAATTTGTTTACATCCCAAACCATGTCCGATGTCCCATCATTTTCATTCATGATGTGTTTTCAAATACTTTTTATATCTTTTTAAATTTGGAAAAAGATAACATCTCGGAGTAAAAAACAGAATTTTAGTGAGGAAATTATATTGGAGGTTTGAATGATCATTGATTAAAAATCCTGGGATCCAGCGGCAGATTGGGGGGTTTTTAAAGAGAAAAGAAATTTTAAGGACAAAAGGCTTTTCTAGAAATTGATATCTCATTTATACTTTTCTGAACAGACTAACAAACATTAAACAAACGTCTGAAATTCATCCGATTCCAGATGTTTACAAGGATAATGTAACTTTATGTAACTAAGGGTCTACAAGAAGAAAGTCCTCCGCCACTTGATTGATTAAAACAAAAAATGTCATCTTTTATTTGAAAAGAGCCTTGTTCCTGTTAATATAATAGCTGTCAGACCTTTTCCTACTCACGTGATCCTTAACAAAATGTTTATATTCCATACATTATCTACATTGCTTTTATTGCTTACATTTCTTACATGACATATATTTTATAACCTTCTTATAATTCTATATATTGCTTTTGTTGCAAATATTGTTTAAATTTTTTTACATTTCTTTTAATATATATTGCTTATATTTTTTACATTAACTACATTGTTTATATTTTCATATATTGCTTTTTATCAATTGTATTTTTGCATTGATTACATTGCCTTTAATTCAAAATATTGTTAAAATTTCTTACATTGATTACATTGCATGAAATTTCATTTATTGGCCTGATAATAATGTTAACAATGATTAATGCTGAATTGTTTTATTTACATTATTATCAATGATTCTTACCTTCGGCACAAGTAAACTATCAAAATTCTGTGTTAAATTCACAACAGGATTCAGCTAAATAAAAAATTTATCGTAAATATTAAATCAACTATTTAAGATCGGATTTTTTTGGTAAAAAAAAACATTGAAGGAAAAAGCAGAATACCAACCCTAAATTAAAGCAATGATATGTATAGAAAAAAACGGTAAACAATATATGATAATAGTTAACATGATTTAAAATCTATCTGAATATTATCCCTGAAAATTAATTGAATGTACCTAGTCAATGATTGAAAAGAGAGGGATGCCCCGACTGTACCTGATCAATGATTGAAAAAAGAGGGTTTCCCCGACTGTTGCCGAATTTTTTGTAAACATACTCCACTATTCTCTCTTTGATTAAGCTAAACAAATTTGTTTTAAAATACTAAAAAAGCATTTATCTTATATTTTAAATTGTTTTATATCATAAATTGTTTTTTGTTTTCTGTACAAAATCATTTATATGTGAACAATTCTTCAATACGACATTTTCAAAAACTTTTTATAACAACGAGGTTATTGTGTCTAGAGTGATGATGTACGCTAATCCGTTACTAATTTTATAGGCCATAAACTATACCGAGAGCGTACTGCTTATTTGTTGATTCTGGCCTAACCTATAGTATGTCAATATTAGTAAACAGTTGTAAGTGTACAGTACAGTTAACTGAACACACAGGCAGAGAACTATCATCCCCCTGTTTTATAAGAACACCATTTTATATTTGATTACACTCTGTGTATTAAATAAATGTTAATGGTAATATAGGTAAAATGTTTAGTTAACCGCAAAGATTGAGTCTTTGCTCAAGATTTAAACTTATTTCATCTTTAACATTGAATGTTAATGAACATTTAAGCTCAGAGTAATTCCTAGTTCTAGGTCGTCCTTTCAGTCTTAACAGTTGCAGGTAACCGTGTTTATTACCTAATCTTCTTAACTTAAGTATATTTTTTAATGTTTCAATCTAAATATTAGGTTCGATTGCTGGGACAAATTTTTCAATAACAAGCATCATAAAACAGAATTTAAAAAACACTGGGGAAAAATCGGTTCCCTAAAAAATGCCTGCCAATTTGGGCCAGCCGTTTGCCCAGCTAAAGCTAGCAAAACATCTAACATATAAACATATGTGTATGAGCGAAGAGCTTTCTTATATAGATTTCAACATGGGGATATTTATTTTATTAAAAAATCATTACCCCCCCCCTTTTCCCCCCAGTTGTTATATATTGCTGTATTAAGAGATTTTTTTTCGGAGAAAACAAATAAATTTGAGAGTATCAATAAAAGTGAATTGCTCCCCAGAGCATCGCTTATTCATCAAGAAAATTGGCTTACCAAATTGGCTTAGCATCGCTTATTCATCAAAAATATATATATACCCGTGTTTAGAAAATTGGCTTACCAAAGGGGATGACAGGGCTGTAAATGAAGACGTCGGTCTAAATGTGACAATATCCGAGGTGTGACATTAGTAAACTCATCACGTGGATAGTTAATCTTATTTATAACAATGTTTTCACTGCTTAAATATCGAAAACTGGAAATATTGAGTTTTGATGAAAAATGTCTCGGGTGTAAAACCATTTTGAAGATCATTATTCTGAAAACAATAAACAGTAATGTGCAGTGAGCAATCACAGGGATTTTAGTGTTTCGATAGTCCCTGTCCCATTCCCTCTTTTTCTATCTTAAAACTGATTGGTATATTCCTAGAGAACGATTTTTAGACCCCCCCCACCCCAGCCCACCCTGTCAATTTTGTACATGGATCTTAAATGACTTGAATCTTAAATGTAAGACATGTGGCCGTAACGCGCGGCCCCCTAGCCTCTCCTAGCAGCAGCGCTCGGCCCAGAAAGTGTCTTAACTAAACCTACCCGTGGCCGCAGCGCTCGGCCCCCCTCCTATCTATTAAGTACATGACCATTTATTTTTCAGCAAATTTATTATTATTTATTTTTTTGTTATTTAGGGTTCGGTTAGGTTAAGATACTTTCTGGGCCGAGCGCTGCGGCTAGGATGGGCTAGGGGGCCGAGCGCTGCGGCCACAGGTATAGGTTAGTTAAGACACTTTCTGGGCCGAGCGCTGCGGCTAGTCGTTTGCTATTTATCAGAAACTTAATTCCAACCCATCTTACGGAGAAATGATAATAACATTAAAAAACACGCAAACAACATAATTCTTATAGAGCACGGTATTTGTGAATATAATTAGGAACATAAAATGATAACCATTGGAAATGTGTTAAGTAAGTAGTGTAATTCTTAACGTTGACTGTAGAGATTAGAGAATGATGAGAAATAAAAGAATTAACTATAATTATAACTATAACTTAATTTCAAAACAAAGTATCAGTGGAACTGAAAGCGCAAATGTTGCAAAAGCCGCGGGAAACGGTGAACTTTTTTTATTGATTGATTGATTAAAAGAAAAAGAAAATAAACCTTTGATTCAAGCTTGCTTCGGGCTGAATTAAGATTCTTTCTAATTTTTTTAAATTTCATAAAGAAATTTTTAATCAATTGAATTTAATCTTGTGATGAAAAAAACAGAAGTTAAAAAAAAAAATTTAATCGATTTGTTGATTAAATCTGTATGGAAGACGAAATGATGAATACCGCGAATTATTTTATATGACTCAAGAAAACAGATTAAGAAAATCCAACACGACTATAAGTAACTGAATTAATTGATATTTTACCGTTGCTTGATAAGTGTTAAGTGAAATATAACAGTATCCTGTGATTTTTAAGTATTTCATTTTTTATAAATGGAAATTCTAAAGTTGAAGTTATAAAATAACCANTCCTTTAAATTTTGTACATGACCTAGGTTTAAACTATTTTCAACAAAACAATATTTATAAATAACCAAGTTCCGTTCTAATATCTCGATGTAGGAAGTTGGTTAACAGACTTTTCTGATATTACAACTCCCGTTTTTTATTTAATTCTTTCTGATAAATTTTTAAAATGTTAAGGGAAAATGCCTGTTCTGTTTCTGTCTTTTAACAGTGGCTTAGTTTCAGTAAATTTATTTTAAAATGTCTTTG
Organism: Eurytemora carolleeae; assembly: GCF_000591075.1. Lineage (NCBI taxonomy): Eukaryota > Metazoa > Arthropoda > Copepoda > Calanoida > Temoridae > Eurytemora > Eurytemora carolleeae. The sequence goes on from NW_019396149.1 coordinate 29,777, forward strand.
ATTGTATTTCAGGTGTAATCTCAAGTAAAAATGGCTGGTGAAGGAAGTTTACTAAGGGTCGGGTCTAGAAAGAGTGAACTTGCTTTAATTCAAACTAAATATGTGATTTCACTTCTACAGAAGATTAGACCCGAAATTCAGGTAAATACTTACAATAACAATTCTTTTTAAAGTGTTCATATACATATATACAGTGAAACCCTTAATAACGAATACACTTATCAAATGTCGTCTTGACAATTTTTCAATGAGTTTATACTATATTACGTAAATTTGAGTATCTGCGAAAATAAATAAATAGCCATGAATATGCGGGGACAGTGTTAAAGAGTTCCATATAATCATTTAATTAAAAAAATAAATATCTGCAACATTCCATTATCAGAAAGTGAAGAATACGACATTTGATGAATTCTTTCGATGTATTCGTTATTGAGGGTTTCACTGTATTATAAATGAATTTCAATGAGATTCTTAATCTTACGTGGGGGAATCATTCGGACACATCGAAAGAATTTATAAGATGTTGTCTTGACATTTTTCACTGGATAATTTACTGTTACAGCTAAATTTCAGTAGTTGTAAAAAAATAGCCTTGAAATATGCGGGAACAGTTTTAAAAAGCTCCATACAACTAATCTATTAAAAAAACGAGATTTTTCAGCATTCTGTTATCAGTAGGTTTAGAAAATGACAATTATATATTTACTTTGTTTGTCTGTTGGTTTTTTTGTATTCAAAAACGTCAAAACAGCTAACCCGATCGGGCCCAAATTTTGTATGAGATCTCACAAACTTGACATGTTTATGAACGATCAAAATTTCAAAAGTTAACCTCAAGTTAAATTTGATAGTCATTAAATTTTGAAAATACAAAAAAAATATTAAATCGGCCAACTTTTTTGTTTTTATTTTTGTTTTACAATGTATACAAAGAGAAAATGTTCAAAATTGAAATAGAAGCAAGCGCCCTGTAAGCCTAGTTTTATAAATTGTTACGGCGTCTCCAAAGTTCTGGATTTATTTAACATGATAATTTTTAAATTGTTCTTTTCAAATAAGGATTTTGATATTTTAATGATATTGTAATTCTGTGAATATATTTAGTTTGAGCTGGTCACCATGGCTACGACAGGAGATAAGGTGAGCTTGAAATGACTATTAAATAGATTATCTAAGATGCCCCGGGGGG
>NW_019396149.1:31112-65132 GCF_000591075.1 Eurytemora carolleeae
GGGGGGGGGGGGTATTTTTGGAGAATAAATACCCACGCTGTAAAAATTAATAATTATTCCAGGTTCTTGACGTTGCTCTCTCGAAGATAGGAGAGAAGTCCTTGTTTACAAAGGAACTAGAGATTGCATTAGAGAAGAAGGAAGTAGATTTTGTCGTACATTCTTTAAAGGTAAAAGAGTTTTTTTTATAAGTTAAAATCAAAGTGGTAGACATAATGTCATATACACGGTTGCTGTAACGAAATCTTTATCATTTTTTCTCACAATTTTGATTCTTTTTTTTGTTTGTCTAGTATGTTTTACAATTTCCTTTCTACTTTGATGCTTCCTGTCTATTATTACTATTAATGTACAAAAAGGGTTGTTGATACAAATAGAAGATCTTATTTCAGGATTTGCCGACTATTCTACCCGAAGGAATGGTTATTGGCTCTGTTCTGGAAAGAGAAGATCCAAGGAATTTACAGCTTTTATTTCCGAGTTACTGCAACCCCCCCCCCCCCCAGCCTAGTTGTTTTCCCTACAGTCTACAGATCTCCATGTTATATATGTCGGGTTTTTTTTTCATAGATGAATAAATAACATAGATACTGATAGCTTATGTACGCACAAACACCCAGAATTGTATAGTCCGTGAAATCACACTTCTAGGGGTCAAAGTTTACTTCAATTTTGGTGTGAGAGTGTAGGACGTCCCTAACAGCATGATTTGATTTGATTTGACTTCAATGACAAGCGGGGTCGTTGTTGTTTTAATGGATTTCATGATTATAGTAAATCACTAATGATTTCATTTTTGCAAAGCACATTCCTTTATAAAAAGCTGTTTTTTTGGTATGCAACAATTTTCATTTAATCCCGCCGGGATATTTTCATTGAAAGATACTTTGAAAATCTACATTTACCGATCGGGATTAAGGATATCCCATTCTAAAGTTTTCAGCTCTACTCTTCCCCACCCCAACCCCCTAAATATTGCTCCTGAAAATATTGTTCTTCAAATAATTCCATTCCTGGAGTTAATTTACACTTTATCCAGGAATGTTCCAAACCAACATAGGTAATCTATAAGTTGGAAAACATTTTTAACATCTCTGTACATTTATATCTGGAAAGTTGAAAAATGTCGTCTTATGAGCAATCTATCTTTATCTATGGTTTTTATCTTGGAAAATAATGCCCCCTTTCTCCTTGTTCTATCAGTATTTATTTGTGTAAAGTAAAAAATGACTATGAAAGAATGTTTCAGTTTAAACTCTTGAGAAAATTTAAAATTCAATGATGAAGAACTTATTTTGCTCTGAATCAGTGCTTAGGATCCGGATCCGTTGGATCCACAAGATTTTGGTTTCCTGGATCCGGATCCTCAAAAGCGGATCCACTGCTTTGAATTAAAGCGGGCATTTCCATCGATCACCCTTGTGCATTGTGCAATCCCTAAATCTAAAGAAACCTGTTATTTGATATTTTGAATGAAAGCTGGGTTACTAGAGATGCTGTTGTGATGAAGCAAGGATCAGCATTCTCCTGCTTAGCTGACCTTCCCCCCGGGGCTGTCATAGGAATACATTTCTTTAAATCTTATAAATATACTAAATGAGAGGGGGGGGGATTTATCCACGAAATAACGCACAAAGACTAATATCTAAATTGTTTGTTTAACAGGCTTAAGAAATGCATTTTCGTAGGCACAAGTTCGTTAAGGCGGTCTGCTCAGCTCAAGCTCAACTTTCCACAGCTTAAATTTCAGGTTAGCATCCCTCTAAATACTATTATCTTTGAAGGATTGTATTTTGGTCTAGGATATGGCTTGGTTTTGTCTAGGATATGGCTTGGTTTGGTCTTGTCTTTGTCTTGGTTTGGTCTTGTCTAGATCTTTGCTTGGTTTTTTTTTCTGTGTCTTGGTTTTTTCTTGGTCTTGGTGTGGTCGTGCATGGGTCTTGGATTGACTCGAGTCTTGGTCAAAATTACTAAATTATTCAGGATATTCGTGGTAATCTGAATACACGGTTGAGGAAACTAGACGATAAGGATGGAGTCTACGCAGCAATTATTCTAGCTGTAGCTGGAATATCAAGGTGAATACAAGAACGGGCAGCAATTATTCTAGCTGTAGCTGGAATATCAAGGTGAATACAAGGAAGGAGTCTACGCAGCAATTATTCTAGCTGTAGCTTGGATATCAAGGTGAATACAAGGACGGAGTCTACGCAGCAATTATTCTAGCTGTAGCTGGGATATCAAGGTAAATACTAGGACGGAGTCTACGCAGCAATTATTCTAGCTGTAGCTGAGATATTAAGGTAAATACTAGGACGGAGTCTACACAGCAATTATTCTAGCTGTGGCTGGGATATCAAGGTGAATACAAGGAAGGAGTCTACGCAGCAATTATTCTAGCTGTAGCTTGGATATCAAGGTAAATACTAGGACGGAGTCTACGCAGCAATTATTCTAGCTGTAGCTGAGATATTAAGGTAAATACTAGGACGGAGTCTACACAGCAATTATTCTAGCTGTGGCTGGGATATCAAGGTGAATACAAGGAAGGAGTCTACGCAGCAATTATTCTAGCTGTAGCTTGGATATCAAGGTGAATACAAGGACGGAGTCTACGCAGCAATTATTCTAGCTGTAGCTGGGATATCAAGGTAAATACTAGGACGGAGTCTACGCAGCAATTATTCTAGCTGTAGCTGAGATATCAAGGTAAATACTAGGACGGAGTCTACACAGCAATTATTCTAGCTGTGGCTGGGATATCAAGGTGAATACAAGGAAGGAGTCTACGCAGCAATTATTCTAGCTGTAGCTTGGATATCAAGGTGAATACAAGGACGGAGTCTACGCAGCAATTATTCTAGCTGTAGCTGGGATATCAAGGTAAATACTAGGGTGGAGTCTACGCAGCAATTATTCTAGCTGTAGCTGAGATATCAAGGTAAATACTAGGACGAAGTCTACGCAGCAATTATTCTAGCTGTAGCTGAGATATCAAGGTAAATACAAGGACAAAGTCTACGCAGCAATTATTCTAGCTGTAGCTTGGATATCAAGGTAAATACAAGAACGGAGTCTAAGCAGCAATTATCCTAGATGTGCCTGTGCTATCAAGGAAGATTAATACATCTTAGTAAGTGAGAAAAAAAGCCGTGGACCTACTTATTAATATGTATTTTACTATTTAAGATAATATTAAAAATAATTTAAAAAATAAGATTTTTGAAATGCAGAATATTTTTCAAAATTGTATTTTTTTTCAGGATGGGTTGGATAGACAGGATTAGTGAATATCTAGAACCTAGTTCTTGTATGCATGCTGTAGGACAGGGAGCTTTAGGTAAGATGTTTTTATTTATATTTAATTTGAATAATGTACAGAAATTAATAATAATAATAGATTTTATGCTTATCGGAAAACGTCTTATTGGTAACATTTTATATTTTTTATCTTTTATTATTATAATCTTAAGTTCTTATTTTTTTTATTTACTGGTGAAAGGAATTGCATACAAAATGCCGTTGTATGCAAAATAAATGCCCCATGCAAATGTCAACGTGTTTTCACTGTGGCCTTAAAGTGGTTTAGGGTTTCCAAGAAGGTTTTTACCTGATAAATCTTAGGTTTTTTGTTTTTCTAATTTTTAAATGTTTGTAGGAGTAGAGTGTAGAGAAGGAGATGTAGAAACTTTAAACCTTCTCTCATCTCTTCATCATAGGTATACAAATTCTTATAGTAAAGAGAAGTTCAAAATATTTGATCAGAACTGAAGACATTTATCCAAATTCTTTTAGTAGAGAGAAGTACAAAATATTTGATCAGAACTGTAGACATGCATCCAAATTAAAACTAAAAGCTTGTAAAAGTAATGCCTTCGCCTTATGCTTATGGTTATGTTTACGTCTATGTCTGTGTCTGTGCTTATGTTTGTATAAATTGTGCTTATGATTATGTTCATGTTCATGTTCATGTTCATGTTCATGTCAATATTATTCTAGTACTCCTCTCGGAGTACAAGGATAATATCATACTATAGCTTTAAATTATAGTATATTTTGCGTAGGAAGAAAGTGTAATAATTAATGATTATAGATTATGTTTTGATCTTTTATTTTTTATCTATTTACTTTTTCATAGCCTCATTGATTATTTGCATCTCAATCTTTTTTTACATTTATTTGTTTAGAGAAACAGTTTTGCGCACAGTGGCGGAGAGATCCTTTCTGCGCGTGCTTGAAGGCGGTTGCTCAGTACCTGTGGCGGTAACTTCAAGGGTGACAGAGGCGGGTATATCCCTGGATGGTGGGGTTTGGTCTATTGACGGAACGAAGAGTGTCTCTGGTACAAATTCCGTCGTGTTTAAGGTAATCAGAGATAAAAATTTATGGGACTGGAACCAAGATCCTCCATGCTAACATGAGACAATGCCCAATTTACAACGGTAGCCTTGAAATATTTATCTGATCAATATTGTGGAAAATATTGTCACTTTTCTGGGTTTTAAAGTTTTTGATTCTGATGATTTCTATATTTTCTCCTACAGTAGAAATGCGCAAGTCTAATTCATACTTGATCAGACAGATCTGTAAAGGGTACCGTTGTTAATCAGATATTGTCGCATTGAGGGTCTATTGAAATTACGCACAATTATACAAACAAAATTTTGGCCCTGTTAGGTTTCGACGTTATTGGAACCCACACATTCAAGCAACATTCTTTTAAATAAATGGACCAAGTAAACTTTTCATGATTTTTTAAGAATTCTACTGATGCTCTGAAACAACGGTCTTATGTCGGAATTTCCGCCAACCAAATAGAGGCGGAGATACTTTCCGGGGCGGAGCTATGCGGTCGAGAACTGGCGGAGCTTCTTATATCTAAAGGGGCGGAGCCGATTCTCAAAGAGGCGAAGGCTCAATCTGTGATGGCAGAGCCTGTAAAATAGTTGCTCAATTTATGCATTTCTGTAGTCGATACTTAGTTAGCCTTATCTTCTTTTCATGAATGTAACATCTTAATCAGCTTAAAAAGGGTATTTTTAGGTTTATTTCTCACTTTTTATAAGCTAAAGTTATCTTAATAAGACGTCGAAGAAAAGGCTCATAATTCTCTAGATCAGTTTTATATGAATTATCTATTTCATAATCTTCAAATTTGAGTTTTACATTATATTTAGGTTTGATACAGTAGGGCTCATAAAAATGGGGTGTATGACGACGACATTTGTTAACATTTGATCGTTGATGTGAAGCTTTACCATTGCTTGAAAATCAATTTAAAAGTCACAGGGTGTGTGTACACTGTGACCATTGTCAAATTGCTGTGTTTTATGTTTATTGGACTATTTTAGATCATAATTTGAGTCTTACCGTCATCTTCCTGTTCCTCAGTTTCATGGGTCCCGCTGTACATTCTAACAATAGTTTACTTTGCAGTGGAAAACTTTGTAAAGGCCTTTTACATTTATAAAATCTTAAAAGTTTCTAAACGGGTGATGTTATGCATTAGATGCAGCTCGTCTGTGATAAAGGTTATTTATTTTAAATTTGAATTTGAATTTCATTTTTAAAAGAGAGTTTGTTGGCTTTATGTTCGGCCTTTTATACTCTTGTACTGTACATTTTTGTATTAGTTCTTATGCAATTGCCTTTTACTAGATCTGAACTACCTTACAGGGATTATTTTTGTTATGTAAACGATGTGTCAAATTGCTCACAATTATATTATTTTTATATAGATAGTTAGAAAATTATTACCGTTCAAACTTGTTACATTTTCATCTCAGTTTAAACCCAGTTGATCTGTCCTGTGAATCTCTCAGAAGATTTTATGTTTTAAAATACTATATATATTTTTTAAATTTACAGAAAAATGGCGGATAAGCATGCTGTTCTGGAACTAGGGGATGAGGATTTACAGTTCAGCTCACATGATTATTCTACACAGGTAGTGCTCAGCCCTGACTTTTACGGAATAGTGGTTGATTGCTTTTTTTTTGTTTTTATAGATTTCCAAAACTTTCGTTTTTCGTTTTAATAATTCGTTTTGATATTCGTCGTTGTTTTGTCTTGATATTTTGCTATGGTGAACAAAATGTTCAAAACTATTTTTTATATGTTACCGATAGCACCGTCATATCCTAAATATTTTATTTTGTCGATTTTGCTGCTTTTGTTGGGTAAATACGCAGGATTGGCAAATGAATAAAGATGGTACTTTTTCAATATGATTTGAACAAAACTATGCAATCAGACATATTTACAAAGTTTTCCGATGAAATTAGACTAAAGATTTTAATGAAAAGAAGAAAAATTTAAAAATGTTCAATGTTTCAGGGTGCAAGCTCTGGTCTAACTAGCTCTACCCCTGCCCCTCAACCTTCATCTACAGGTTGGTTTTTAATGAATAATTATTTTAAGTAAGATACAAAGAAGTATGAAATTAACCCTTGCAGACACAGACCTTCTTTTATTCTGATCCAATGATTTTCCGACCTATATCATGTATTTCATCCTGTCTCTTCTACATATTGTCCAATATAACCTATATAACCTGTAAGCGAAGGCGGAGAGGGGGAGCCTGGATCTGGGTCAGGTTCTGTCAATTCTATCTATTTTTGTCTAATATTAATTGAATCTACTAGGCGAGGGCGGAGAACCAGCTAATATTAATTGCATTGGTCAGGTTCGGCCAATTCTATATATTTATGGCTAATGATAATTGAATCTACCTGTAGGCGAGGGTGGAGAAGCGGAGCCTGGATCTCGATCAGGTTCCGCCGTTTCTTTCTATTTATGTTTAATGATAATTGATCCTACCTGTAGGCGAGGGCGGAGAGGCGGAGCCCGGATCTGGGCCAGGTTCCGCCAATTTCTGGAGTATATCCTACTACCAGCAGTGTTTTGATGTTGAGGATAAAGATGTCCTCTCACGTCTCCTTTATTCTATGCTGCCTATCCCCGGAAAGTAAGTAAATCATATATTATCTTTACAATATATAGTGAGAACCAGAAAACGATGGAAGACGACATTATAGCAATACTTTTCTGTATTTGATGTTTCAAAGTAAAGCGTTTTACTAGTTACTTATTAAATCGCTTATCAAGATTATGAGGTCTGTTTACACTGCACAATTGCTGTGTCTGATGCTCATCTTTTTTTTAAGTCATACTGTGAGACTAAAAGTCTTCTCCAGAGATTCCTGGCTCTGACTGTATATTATTTTCCCCGTTTAAAGAGAATCGTTTTATTATTTGAAGCTTTCTAGTTAAACATGAATTTTAATACATTTTCCCAAAATGGAGAAATCAATTTTGAATTTAGCTTTTCGTCATAAAGTTCACTTAGTTTATAATGTTTAGGATTATTCTGACGCTTTTTTATATTTAAGTGAACACACTAAGTGCGCAATATGGATCTATTTTAAATAACCTTAGTTTGGGAACCTAGCTTTGCGTGGAAACTAAGTTTTCCCAAAAAATCAACCCTCAACTTATAACTTTTAAACTAGGCTTAGAACATAACCGGGGTTCGGTCGAGTTTCGAATCAAATTTTGAGTTATGATAGGACATACAAACAAACAAACAGATAGAGATTACTACTTATTATATAAATATAGACTAACCCTTAAGCCTGTTTTTGTTCAGATCGTTCCTGCAACATCACATCCGTCCTAAACCTGATCTGTATGGACCGTTCTGGATCTGCGTGACCTTGATTTTTTCTATTGCTATCTCCGGTAACCTGGCAGATTACCTGTCAACCTCACTGACCGGCCAAGCTAGCTGGCACTACGATTTCCACAAGGTCAGTTCTTTGACTTCTGTTGAATTTCTTTACTTACAGCGTAATAAAAATGGCACGTAGTTATCATTTAATAACATATAATAATTCAAATTAATGGGAAATTTAGGTGCCAAATAAAAAAATAGATTCGGTCCCTATCTGAAGAGGACCGGATGCCTAAATCTCAATAATCTAGTTTTACATTTGTCAACTATGAAGGTGACCCTGGCCTCTACAGCTGTATTCTCCTACGCTGGTTTAATCCCGGCCTGCCTGTACGGATACCTGTGGTGGGCAGGACAGGGCGGTACCATCACTATATCTTTCTTAGAACTGGTTAGTAGTAACATTTATTTCAAGTTTTAGACTCAGGGAGGGGGGGGGGGTACTTTTTGATACTTATTGGTAACAACCTGGAGTATTCATGGGTTTCCTGAAGCCAATATTTTGGTCCAGCCATTTGGTTAGCTACAGCAAACATATAAATATATATGCAAACATATATACATGAGCGAAGAGCTTTATTATATAGATTTACAATGATTATTCTATCATTTCCTATATTCGAAGCTTAAGGAAGTGGGATGGGAGGGGGGGAATGTCACTATCGTTAATATACTTTTCTCCAAAAAATCGAGATTAAAAAAATAAACTCCTCTAAATTAAGGGTGGGGGTGATTTCGATTTTAATGATTTAGTGTGATTCTAATACTTGTTCAGCTTCAGAGCATATGTTTTTAATAACTAAAACAAATTTGTAACTCAGAAATGCGACCAACTAATTATGTACTTTTTAGTATACAAATTCAAATATTTATTATTTATTTAGCTTTGTCTGTATGGTTACAGTGTGACCATCTATATACCTATCTCTCTACTCTGGTTACTCTGCGTCAAGGTAAAAATTTAATTTAGGAATTAGATTGATAAAGGATTTGATTTGACAGATAAAGAAAGTACCAAGAAATAGAACTGAATAAGGAAATGGAAAAGGATTGAAAAAGAAATAACATCGAATAATATAAAGGATTAAAAAAGAAACAGGATTTACAAAAAAAAGGCTTGTCGAAGGAATATGATGAATAGGAGATCAGATAAACTAAAAAAATATATGACTAAGAAGAAAAAATTTAACTGTGACTACAATAACCAAGCTTGGTCCAAATTGACCAAGAAACCAATATTATCCATGAGTATGTGGAACAAGATTGACCAAGAAGCAAGATTTACATCATATATTTTATCCAATGAACATGTGGAACAAGATTGACCAAGAAACATGATTTATTTCATTTATATTATCCAATGAGCATGTGGAACAAGATTGACCAAGAAACAAGATTTGCATCATATATATTATCCAATGAGCATGTGGAACAAGATTGACCAAGAAACGAGATTTATTTGATTTGATATTATCCAATGAGCATGTTGAACAAGATTGACCAAGGAACAAGATTTATATCATATATATTTTCCCATGAGCATGTGGAACAAGATTGACCAAGAAACATGATTTATTTGATTTGAAAATATCCAATGAGCATGTGGAACAAGATTGACCAAGGAACAAGATTTATATCATATCTATTATCCAATGAGCATGTGGAACAAGATTGACCAAGAAACGAGATTTTTATCATATATATTATCCAATGAGCATTTGGAACAAGAATGACCAAGGAACAAAATTTACTTATGATCAAAATTCACCAAGAAACAGTGACCAAGGAACAAGATTGACGTAGGAACTAATTTGATCAGGGAAAAATAAAATACCAATTAACAAGATTGGCCAAGGATCAAAATTGACCAAAGGACAAGAAAAATTTAAAAATAAATAAAGACTATTTTTAGACTAAACTTGACAGAAGAAGGTTTAAATACAAGATTTAGCAAGGGATAGAATGAAAAATGAACAAATTTGACGAATAAAACCAAACATTAAGTTTATTAAAGCTCTTCTACTGCAGTACTTTTTAATTTACTAATGTTTTGTTAATAACAGTTTTGATTTATTATTTCTGCAGAAATAAATGATTTGATTTGATTTGATTAAACATTTTGAAATTGTGAAAGGGACTGTAAGCGTGATTTAAACGATTGCATTGCCCAATTCACAAGGGTACCCATGAAAGCTTTGTCTAATCAGTAATCAAGTATAAATTAGATATCCATGTTTTTAATTTTGAAGACTAATCGTTTTCAATTGTAGTTTTTCCACAAAAGTGTTTTGCGCATTTTTACTGAAAGTGTTTTGCGCATTTTTACTGCAGTAAACTTAAAGGAATTATCAGATTTCAACACGTAAAGCCTATAAAAATGACAATATTGATCAGACAAAGGTTTCAAAGGTACCGTTGTGAATCTGGCATCTTTACATGGAGGAAGGTCACTTGAAAATACGGTTACAGTCCCTTTAAGAATATTTATCCAGGTTGGTTGGTTACAGTGGGTTCTAGTTCTAGTTGGTGCTTCACTATCCGGAGCTGTGCTCTTTACAACGGTTAGTTAATCTCAATAAACAATTTTACTTAAATTCGTAAACTAATGTCTATACGCGCTATACGAGTAAAGAATCTGAAAGTCTCCCCATCTTGAGAGAACCAAACCGCCGACGGAGTATAAGTAATGCACCCGGCAGAAGTTAAGTCCGGTCCAACCTGGCCGATTCCTTACATGATGAAGTACTTCCTTGAGGCGAGGCAGGATAAAAAAATAGCATAAATATTTTCCAAACAATGTTATCTTTCGTTAAAAGGGAATAGAATAAATTAGATCAAAAATCTGCTTCTTGTTAACTCTGTTAACTATAAAATGTTAGTGCATCGGCGTTTTAGAGCGTTATTCATGTGATTTCGAATTTTTAAATTCTTAATTATTTTCTTGGAGACATTTTTGTATTAAAAAAAGGATTCTTCATTGCTTGAACTGATAACTACTACAGAAACTTCAATAGCACATTAAATAAGTGATATGTTTTTAGCATACCAATTAAGGATTTTTAATCTGGTATCCTTATAAGCTTAGTCTAATTAATTATGAATGAGTTTCTTAGTTGTTGTTGTTCCTCTAAAATACTTGCGGATTTCTGTTGCAGCAACAATGGAGGAAAATGTCAGAAGTAGAGAATATGTCCATTTAATTTAATTTCTCAGATTATGGATCAAGGGTACCATTGAGAATTGGGCAATGGGCATACCTCTCTTTAAAGGGAGGGTCATTTCAAATTACAACAATAGTCCCTTTAAAAAGGTTACCAAGACAAAAGTTTCTATCTTAAGTTAAAATTTGAACTGTATTTAATGTTAAGGTGTGGCCGGCCATCAGAGAGAACGCGGCGAAGAGCGCCGGAATCGTTATAATTGTCATCCTCTCCCTTCACTTTCTCCTCGCTACAGGGTTCATGCTGTACTTTTTCCATTCAGGGGTAATCATTCATTTATTTATTCAGGGGTAATCATTCATTCATCCATTCAGGGGTAATCATTAATTCATCCATTCAGGGGTAATATACATTCATCCATATAGGGGTAATCACTCATTCATCCATTCAGAGGTAATCATTCATTCATACATTTAGGAATAATCATTTATTTATCCATTCTGGGGTAATAATTCATTTATTTATCCTGGTAATCATCCTTACATTCATTTAGGGGTATTTATCCAATCAGGGGTAATTATTCATTTATTCGTTCAGGGGTGATCACTTATTTATTTATTAAGGGGGAGAGCATTCATTCATCCATTCATTTATTCATCCTTGTTTTTATGTACAGAGTAATTAATTGTTTAATTAGATAGTGGTTTTTTTGTCAGGCTTCCGCTTCCTCTATCATAGTTCCGGTGCCTGAGGATGCCAAACTTAATCAGACGCAGAACGAAACTTTACCAGATCCTGCAGCTCTGTTACAGGTACTACAGTCTGGTATGGAAACAGATCAGAATCTGGTATTGAACAAAACTTGAAACAAAACAACAAAATCTAAAGAAGAAAATAAATATAAAAGCTCTAGAAGAAATGCCAAAATTACCATTTTATGTTTTCTGTTACTGTGAAAGTACCACTCCTTCGTGCGTCGTTCATGCATCGCATTTAAAATGAAAAATTGAAGAATTTAGCAGTATGTTTTTGTGGTATTAATATTTTTAGTAAATTTTTTCTTAGTTTTTAACAAAATAAGTCTTCTCTTATAATTATTTGGACATTTTGTTTTAGTCGAACATTGGAGAGTTATCAACTGGATCACCTGCTACTGTGGAGAAAGATGCAGATCCCGGAGAAAACACCAATCCTACAGTCCCTGCATCTGACGAAGCTGTAGATAACTCTGCAGAAACAGTATCTGCTGATGATTCCGCTGAAGATAATTCGGACAAAAACTTAAATCAAGCTGAAGAGAAATCCAAAGCGGATTCAAACTATGCTGGTGTTCCAAAACCTGCAGAGGTTAAAAAGTCAGAAGATGGTTCAAAGATCGTCGAAGATCCCAAGCCCGCTGATGATCCTAAGCCCGTTGTAAGCTCTGAAACCGTCCATGGTTCTAAGTCGGACGACAAAGATGCGCACGCCGCTGATTCTGATAAGCCTGCTTCAACGATAAATACGACCGCCGCCGATTCAGTCGGCGCTCCCGAGAGTAAAAAGAAAGATAAAGAATAATATCAAAATTTATTAGATTTTTAATTCAAAATTTTCTTATTAAATTAACATAACACTAAGCCTGGGCCTAGTTCTCTGTGATACATTCGTAGCATTTTAACAAATTGATTTAATTTCCTTTTACTGTGCAATCCTGTTCAGTGTAAGCCATTCTGTTTATTCTTACCTTTTGAAAGGCCAATCTATCAATGATATGGGCACCGTGCAGTTGAATGTGATGCATTGAATATCAATTTTCTTGGCTAAATTCGTGATTAAAATCACTTTTTTATTAAAAAATCTTTTTTGAACTCTAAATGATTTTCAGAGAAGTTCAACAAAATTAATTTTCATTGTCATTTTAAAAATTCTTTCAAATTCCGTAAATGGTTTGATATTATGAAAGTTTTTCCATTCTATCATTATTTCTATTTATACGTAGCACCGTGATCATGTTAAATTACTTTTTTTTGAGTTTATGTACAGTGTTTACTTGATATTTATATAGAACTGTACTGTGTACTGTACCGTTGTGTTTTACAGAATGCTCGGCCCGACCTAGCGACGGAAAAATGGCGCGAAAAGGTGGATTCACCATAGACGATGCATTCGAGGAGAGCGAAGAGGATAAAGTAAGATTTTTCAACTAAAGAGCTCAAAAACGTCAAAATACTTAAAAATCTAAAAATTTTGAAAATTCAGTTTTAAAATTTAAGGGTTATCACATGCCCTGATAGAACTATAAGAAAAGAAATGGTTATATTTTTTATGATTATAAATTATAAATCCAAATTTCTGCTAGATTCGATTGTATAACTCTGAATCCTCGCCTCTACAACTTGTTTTCTCCGAAGAGGATGAAAAAAATCTAGGTAATTCATCAGTTGTTTATGTTTTCCATTGTTAAAATAGGACTTGGTTGAGGTTAATTCCAAGATCAGGGTCGTCTTGAGGGGGAAGGGCTACGGGGGCTCAGCCAACCTCTGGGTCATTGAAATTTATGATTTACTGGATTTTTTGTGCACCAACAGGTGCTGAGCCCCCATGGACAGAAAAATATTTCAGCCGCCCCCCTGGACGAATTCCTGAATGCGCCCCCGTCAAAGATATTCCAACTAAAAAATAGAGCTATGTTTATTAAAGTTTAAAATTCTGATATACTTGTCTCAAGTCCTGAATCCAAGACTTAGCTAAAATTCGAGTCTTAACTTGAGATAAACTTTGGTTTAAATAGACGCTAAAACCAGGTTTTCTCTAAAAATCTNGGAATACAGGTGATATACTTGTCTCAAGTCCTGAATCCAAGACTTAGCTAAAATTCGAGTCTTAACTTGAGATAAACTTTGGTTTAAATAGACGCTAAAACCAGGTTTTCTCTAAAAATCTCAGCAGGGGTGTTTCTATTCTAAAGACACATACCAAACTTCTGGGGAAAACATCATTTTTAACAGAGAGGGGAGGGGAATGATTTTTCATGAAAATATAAACCCCTGAATATCAGCTAAGGAATCGAGACATTATAAAGATTATGAGTTCAACTGAAATCTACAGCTACCTCTAGATATTCTCAACCAAGCTGTAGATCCAAAACTCAAGTTCCCCAGCTCAAGTCTTACTACAGTCTTAGTCTTATTTATCAATAAAATGAAGACGACTTTCGATATCAGTATTTGAATTATAACAGGGCACATTCTGTCCCTAATAACGTTTAACCATAGACCGTCCATAAGATGTACTTAGGGGGACGATAGTTTGGCCACTAGATGTCTCACGATGAATTCTTATATGATAGATAAATAATTCATACGAAAGAGACGTCATCTGATCGACCATTTTAAGTTATAGAAATAACGGACTCTAACCAAGCTGTCAATTAGCAGTTATTTGTTTACTTGTAAATTTGTAATTTAATAAAAGCTTGTTAGAATCAAAACTTAAATTGAAAAATCGTCTTCATTGTATTGATATAAACGCCGACCACTGCATTAGAAGATTATTCTGAAATCTAAAAGAATGTTAAAATTATTAGAAGGAGATGAAGAAAATGATAAGGCTGAAGGGTTCCAGACGACCAATAAACCTCCTAAAAGTATTATGAAGAATTCGATGCTTCTCAATCCTTCCCTGAGAGGACTTAAATCAAGGGATGATGTAAGTTAAACTCTTTCAACATATTTCACTTTTTAGTAGTTTTTTAGACAGTATCAATCCCTGGACTTCTAGACAGTAAAAACCTATATATTTAGAATGAATCTATAGACAGTAACAATCCCTACATTTATAATGGATCTATAAACAATAATAATCCCTACATATAGAATAGATCTATAGACAGTAACAATCCCTATTTTTATAATGGATCTATAAACAGTAACAATCCCTATATTTAGAGTAGATCTATAGACAGTAACAATCCATTTATTTAGAATGGATCTATGACAGTAACCCCTTTATTTAGAATGGATCTATAGACAGTAACAATCCCTACTTTTAGAATAGATTTATAGACAGAAACAATCCCTATTTTTAGAATAGATTTATAGACAGAAACAATCCCTATTTTTAGAATGGATGTATAGACAGTAACAATCCCTCTATATAGAACGGATCTATAGACAGTAACAATCCCTATGTTTAGAATGGATCTATAGACAGTAGCAATCCCAATATTTAGAATGGATCTATAAACAGTAACAACCCCTATATTTAGAGTAGATCTATAGACAGTAACAATCCCTATATTTAGAATGGATCTATAGACAGTAACTCCTTAATACAAGGACAAAGTTCAGGATACTTTGATTCTACCTCACAGGTGAAATTTTTTAATTTTTCATTCTCATCAATTCTTCATGTGCTCTTGTCTTTTATATTACATAGTATAGGACAATTCATAGAAAAAGTATAGATTTTGCATACAACTTGGTTGTGGTTTGCACTAAAATCAACACAACATTTTAAATGATGAATTTTCATAGGTTTTATAAAAAAAATAAGAAATGTACATTGTACACTTGATAAATATTTATTATTCAATAGTCCTTAAAGTAATATTGTGGAATGAAAACCTAATTATTTTTTCTGTCTTTTTTTAATGATACCCAAGTTCTAAATTCTAATTATATTACTTTCCAACTTATGAATTAATGACTAAGACACGTTTTCGGCAGAAATATATATTGATTGTTTTGTAAATATGAAATATGTCTGATCTCAGTAAAGCTTTAGTTATGAAATTGAAATATTTTGATGTCATGCATGAATGGAAATTTCAGATTTTGTACAAGACTAAACAATTTATATGTTGAAGGATTCAAAAATGAATTGATTACTGAAATGATGGATATGTTTTGTGAGCAATTATTAATATCTAATTTTTTGAAAGATTTTGCATATTTTTGAAAAACTTTATATTCAAAAGAATTTAAACAAATTTTAATTATACCATTTATATACGTATAAATACCTTTTGATTAATCTTTAAAATATTTTAATGATTATTACAGGAACGCTATTGCTGGGAGCCTCCTAAGGTTTGCTGCTCTAATAATGAATATTACAGGAAACCTACTTGCGGGAGCATCCTAAGGTTTTGCTGCTCTAATCATGAATATTGCAGGAAACCTACTGGTGGGAGCATCCTAAGATTTTCTGCTCTTATCATGAATATTACAGGAAAGCTACTGGTGGGAGCATCCTATAACAGCAAATAAGAAGTGATTAGTTAGGCGGGTTTGAGCAATCTCTCTTTGTTAAAAAAATCGTATCTACACAAATAGTACCAATCACAATCTCGTTCAAAAAATGTTCTTCTTATTAAAATGTTTTTATTTTCCAAGTTTTCAGTTTCTGATAATTCCCAACACCTGTCCATAAACAGCAAAGAAGAACTGTTTGTTTGACGGGTTTAAGCATCTCTCTTTGTAAAAAAAAAACAATTGGATTTAAACAAATGTGACCACAATAACAGTTACTAGTTTTTATAATTAAAATGTTTGTATTTTAGGTTTGTTACTTACTGGAATTATAATCTACTGTTTTCCATCCCTGGAGGGAGTTCAAGGATTTATTTTTTTAATCGCTGGATTCATCTGCTTTCTCCCAGGAAACAAATTATCAACAAAAATCCAATTTTGAAAAAAATAAATAGTTAATATTAAGGACTCCTATCTTAGACTTAAATAAAAACATTTTCATAGCATTAATCTTGTTGCATTTAGATAGTTTTTAACTGGTTTTACCATTTCTTTTTTGTTATTTTTTCTTGTGTTTTTCAATATTAGTTTAAAGGGTTTTTTTTCAGATTCATGGGGAACTTGAGGGGACATTCTTTTGGGGGCATGGAAAAATAGAATAAAGAAATATTTCGATTTTAATTTCATTTGTGTTTGAATTCAAAGCAGGAAACTTAATTTAAAGTAAGAAGCTGAAATTGATTCAAAGTAGGAACCTTAATCTCAGAATAGGAAACTTAAATTTCAAAGTAGGATAATTTATTTCAAATTTGAAAACTAAATTTATAAGTAAGAACCTTAATTTCAAAGAAGGAAACTTAATTTCAAAGTAGGAAACTTAATTTCAAAGTAGGAAACTTAATTTCAAAATAGGAAAATTTATTTCAAAATAGAAAACTAAATTTGTAAGTTGAAAGCTTAATTTGAATGTAGGAAACTTGATTTTCTAAGTAGAAAACTAAATTTCAAACTAGGAAACTTAATTTCTGAACATAAACTTTAATTCTACGTAGGAAACTTAATTTAAAAAGAGGAACCTAACTGCGAAATCAGAAAGAAATCTCGAATTTTTTTATTGTTTTATTATTTTGATAATTGTTTTTATTCAGGAGGATATCATCTCATCTACATATACTTTGCAGTGAAGGGGAAACGTGGGTTCGACTTTAACCATCTTCCACTCTTCACATAATCTTCAAATCTTCTTCCAGAATCTTCTCATAATCTTCAAATCTTCTTAAAATCTTCCAGAATCTTCCCCTTTTTACACATTCATCCAGAATTTCCCTCTCTTCATACAATCTTGTAGAATCAAAATTTGTCATTCAAACATTTACTTAATTTACTTTTTATACTTTCTCCTCTCAAAGTACAACTTCTTGCCAAATTATACCGTTTTTCAAGTTTGAAAGATATCAAATGTGAATGCCATGTGGTTTTATCACAAAATGGCGGCTAACTTGGTTTTCGAAGTACGAATTGATGCGATAGTTGGGTTTTGTTTGGCACGGGGTGTATCTAATCCACAAGCAAAGTTTTAATGATATTTAAATTAAAATAAGACTATCATTATGGCCACTTAAATCAATCTTTTTCAATTGGAAGGATATTAAACCCATTTCAATGATCTCGACTATCGTTAATTTTATTTTGTTACCCAAGTTCATTGTTTTTGACGTTTATAATTCAATTTTGGACCGCTAACAACCATCTTTCTTGTAGATTTACTGAATATTCAGCCTTGGCAATCATTGTCAAGATTTTCCTTTTAAACCATTTAATGTTCTTTTTTTAAAGCCATCAGTTTTACTGACTTTTTTCCTTCTAAAAATATTTAAATTGTAAACCAGTATTGACGATCATTTACCAGTTCGGCCTATCACTCCAGTTATGACAATCTCTAATTGTTTTGAACGATCCTATACCAATTTGACGATCACAACCTTGAATGGACATATTTTGACCAACATTTAAACGTGTTGACGATAATTACCTAGCCTGAACGATCTCTACCCTGACAAACAACCCTAGTAGATGCATGTCAATGGAAAAAAAATATCGTTGGACTGTATAGAGTATAGTAAACAATTTATGTGTCTTGTACACTTTTCATAGTAGAGTGTACTCTGTTCATAGTAGAGTGTACACTGTTCATAGTAGAGTGTACACTGTTCATAGTAGAGTGTACACTGTTCATAGTAGAGTGTACACTGTTCATAGTAGAGTATATTCTGCAGTGGCAATTTCACATTATATTTTAGATATCTTAAAACATATTAATATATTTTATATATTCTGTATATTTTGAAATTTATTCTTGATAATTAGATGAAAATCTTTAATGTTCTTACTCCATCAAGTTATTAATAAACCCACCGAAAAAATTAATTCATACCCTCATAGCTTACTGGTTTAGGCATCTACATATTTTTTCAAAATGTTTTTTTTTACTCTGCTTATTCAAAAACTTTGGAAGAAGTATTAGATAAACACATTTTATAGCAACAAACACTCCAGTAAAGTTTTTTAAATTCATGAAAATCTGATAAAAAAAATTTCTTGCAATTTTTTCTTACAAAAATGAATACTTCACAATGCATTTTTGATAATATTTTAATATTCAAATATACATTTTTTTCGAGGCTAATTTTTAAAGTAGTCGCAGATTTTTACATTTATGAATTATTAAATTATATTTTGTTGTAAATTTCTAATATTTCCGTTTCTAAAATTTTGTATGTTTATTTTTCTTCATTTTAAATAAATATTTCTCAAATTTCTTTATTTTTTACATTCTATATCTAGTTCTGAAAGAAATCGGGATCGTCTTTACAACTGATACTTTATATCACCGAGCCCTTCCACGTAAATTTCACGTTAAATAGAAATTTGACATGTTTTCAATCATAACTTTTCTCATTGAAGAGCTTTAGAATAGATCAAAATGATTGAATTTTTAATATGTAACCTAATAATTTTGCTTATCTAATGGTTGAGCGTAAAATCAAAATTAGAAGAGCTACGAGGTGGCAAAGTCGTACAAGAAATGTCACAGAATTTACTTTCCTCCTAGTGAAGCGTGCCTGATTAATTGTTAAGAGTAAGATGGTTAGGCAAGTATGTACATAGGAGTAATGTTTATGTCTTTGGCTCTTAGCCTATACATTTGCTCAAAAAAATTGGTTCTTAACCGTATTCTCTGCCTTACCTTTAAACGCTACCTTTAAATTACTCACTTTCAAGCTAAGCAGAGTGCTTATCTTTAAAATGGAGTACACACGCAGCTAAGATGACGGTTCTTAGGTGCGTGTGTACGAGTGTTCACTCACACGCACCTAAGAAGCGGTGCTTAACATACGTGGGTAAAAAATGTCACGTAAGCAGAAGGGGCGTATTCAGCACTTCATAATAAAGTGTGGGGGTGTTTTTCTTAATCATTTTTGTGATATAAAGAGAAAAATATGGAAATTGCAGAAGACAGGATTTACAGAAATAACAAGGAAGACAGGGAATACAGAGAATACAGGAAATACAGAGAATAAAGGGATTACAAGGAATACAGAGAATACAGGAAATACAGGGAATACAGGGAATACAGGGAATACAGGGAATACAGGGAATACAGGGAAGACAGGGAAGACAGGGAATACAGAGAATACAGGTAATACAGGGAATAAAGGGATTACAAGGAATACAGAGAATACAGGAAATACAGGAAATACAGGGAATACAGGGAATACAGGGAATACAGGGAATACAGGGAATACAGAGAATACAGGAAATACAGGGAATACAGGGAATACAGGATACAGGGAATAAAGGGAATACAGGGAATACAGAGAATACAGAGAATACAGAGAATACAGGGAATAAAGAGATTACAGTGAATAGAGGTAATACAGGTAATACAGAGAATACAGGGATTACAGGTAATATAAGTGATACAAATAATCCAGGGAATACAGGGATTACAGGTAATACATGGAATACAGAAACTTTCCCCTTATTACGGAGACCCCGGCGGCCATGACAAATAGTTTAAGGGCAGTTTGAATTGCACCCCGCGACCCCCAGGTTTACGTACGAGAGGAGGTAGATATTCATGTTCTCAATGTGATTATGTTGCATCTCATGCAGGTGCTTTAAAGATTCATTTTGAAAGTATACACGAAGGAGTAAGATATCCATGTTCCCAATGTGAGTATGTCGCAATTACAGCAGGTGCTCTGAAGAAACATGAAGGAGTGAGATATCCTTGCCCTCAATGTGAGTATGCCGCAACTACAACAGGTGATCTTAAAATTCATGTTGAAAGTAAACATGAAGGAGTGAGATACCCATGTACGCAATGTGATTATGCTGCAACAACAGCAAGGTATCTGAAGAGACATGATGAAAGTAAACATAAAGGAGTAAGATATCCATGTTCGCAATGTGAATATGCCGCAACTCGAGCAACTCAGCTGAAGAAACATGTTGAAAGTAAACATAAAGGAGTAAGATATCTTTGTCCTCCATGTGAGTATGCTGCAACTACAGCAGCTGCTCTGAAATATCATGATGAAAGTAAACACAAAGGTGTGAGATATCCATGATTGCAATGTGAATATGTGGCAATTATAGCAAGTCATCTAAAGAGACATGTTGAAAATATACACGAAGGAGTGAGATATCGATTTTTTTTTCAAGTGTCATTTTCATGTGTTCTTGCGTGGCGCAGGAACGCACTATTTTGCTAAATAAAATGATATTTTTCAATTGAAATCAAACTTTTTAACAAAGCTGAAAGATGTGACTGAAAACGCACAGGCGCAAGGAAATGACATACATTATCGAATTTTTTTCCAAGTGTCATTTTCATGCGTTCTTGCGCGGCGCAAGAACGCACTATTTTGCTAAATAAAATGATATTTTTCAATTGAAATCAAAGTTTTTAACAAAGCTGAAAGATGTGACTGAAAACGCACAGGCGCAAGGAAATCACATATATTATCGAATTTTTTTCAAAGTGTCATTTTCATGCGTTCTTGCGCGGCGCAAGAACGCACTATTTTGCTAAATAAAATGATATTTTTCAATTGAAATCAAAGTTTTTATTGAAGAAGCACTGGCGTAAGGAAAAACATGGATTGCTGATTTTTTTTTCAAGTGTGATTTTATTTTGATTCAAGATTATCACAAATAAAAGAAAAGATTCTATAATAACGCACAGACGCACGGAAATATTGACATATAACCAACATTTTGATTTTGGGGCAGTTTACACCAATACCAATAACCCTGAGTCAGAAGCCCAAAGGAGTTCCGCCCAGGCTGCATTGAATTACAAGACAGAAAGAGAGCATGCGCTTAACTCCTTTGGGCTTTTGCCTCAGGGTTATTGTGAAAGAAAAACACCTAAATCTTGAAAAGACGACATTTAGTGTTCTATCTGTATTTTTATTAAGCTATGTATCTAATCATGCTCAATTATATTAATGCTAAATGGTCTGGAAGCTATAAATGCATGGTTTCTGTTTATGTTGATAATCATTTACAAGTATACTACCATCTTAATACATTTTAGTTTCTTTAACAACCGCTAGGTCTCACTAAACATTGGTTAGATTTTGATTTAAATAATAATTTGTAGTGCAAAGTAAATTTTCATAATAAATGTTATTGTATAAACAAAATAAAATAATGACAGGGTTATAATATAAACCTATTGTATAAGTAAAGATGACCAAACAAGGGATGAAAATATTTACATACTTACTAATATGAACCACTTCCTGCGGTGTGTCAAATTAATTGTGTTATTCCTGTTTTTAGCCATTCTTTGTGTAGCTCTTATGTCAATATAGAACATGAGCTTACTTCTGTTTAATAGGTTGCCAGAGTGTGTGCATACTATAGTAACAGTAAGCCCCGGTTCACTCTTGGAATTTTTAAACTAGGCTATGTAGTCATTAGTCACAATGTCTACAAATGCAATAATAATAAGACATCCCCCCCCCTCCCCCCTAAAAACCTTTGTTGTGCTAACGTATTTGTTAATGAGACTCATTTTAGGTAAACCGGTTGGAGTTGAAATTATCTATACTGAAAGTACCAAAGTTATTAAAATATACGCTAGGTGTCTCCTACATCGGAAATTAATTTACTAAATAAATTGATTTTAATTCAGATCCACGTTTAATATATACCAACCTTATAATACAATGAAAACGTTTATGATTAAATCTGTAATTTCAATGAAAATGTTTAGAAGTTAATCCTAATTATTATACTTGATACTTGATAGTTGGAGTCTTTGCCCATTACTCTGTCTTTCGGATTCCTATGTAACCCAATTATGAAAACCTTATATATTTCAATTTATGGATTACGTCAAATCAAATAATCTAATTTTAAAGTATAAAAGTTTTACACCATCAGATTCCAAAAATATAAGAATTAGAAAATTTGAGATTGTGCCAAAGACTAATTCCTTTACAAAGAATAATCATTGTACTACATATAGTTCTGTGGAAAAATAAAGATTTTTTCTTTTTAAAAACAAATAAAACCAAACTATAAATTCCTAGAACAAATGTATTGACAGAAATCTGTTAATTTATGTTGTAGTAATGGACATGCACGCTTACTCCAGACTTTTACATGGAATACAATACCCTATTTGATAATGTCTTTGCAACTTTCAAATACTAGATATTTTAAGTACTTGACCATAGTTGCGGTCAACTTATTTACCTGCACCTATCTATATCTAAATATAGACAGTTCAACACAGACTCTTGTTTATTATGGATCATTTATACCTATATGTAATTCACTAGGAGCAATGCCAAATATATAAATAAATTCATAACGCGAATAATGACAGCTTTTTATGATGAATTATTTATTTATTGGAACGTTTTTTGGATTGTGACATATGAAAAAAATAACGATTAAAAAAGGTAAAAAGAACGAAAATTTTTATATACATAATACATATTCCCCCCAACCACCGTCCGACCCCTTCCCCCTCCTCTTCACCAGACCCTGTCGCTCCATGCTTACTAAGTAATAAGTGTCTGATTGGCCTACAGTAACCATCCTATTCTGTGATTGGTCGGACAATAAGAATTTTAATACATTTTAGTTTCTTAAATAACCGCTAGGTCTCACTAAACATCAATTAGATTTGATTGAAATATTAACTTTTAAAACAAAGTAAATTTTCATAATAAATGTTATTGTATAAACAAAATAAAATAATGACAGGATTATAATATAAACCTGTTGTATAAGTAAAGATGACCAAACTACAGGTAAGAATATCTGGTAGGTGAAAAATATGATGACGAGTACCGTCTCTTTTAAGAGCTTACTTTTCCAGGGGGGTACCCATGTGAGGAGGCATTTTCTGTTTTTTGTAGTCCTATTCCTAAAACCTGGAAGGGGGCTGTATCAACCTTTCAATAGGTAATACGGAGACTGGTTTAAAGGGAGTGTTCGCGAAAAATTAAAGGGGGTATAGGTGTAAGGCGAAAAATAAGCGCTTTTGATCGCTACTAATCTTACTTTTATCTGTTGCGGTTATAAGGAGAAAATTGTTAAAAACGACTTGTGCCGAATAACGTAGCATTCTCCCAAATTGAGAAAATTGTAATCCACGACTTGGATCGTAAAAAAATCAATTTAATATCAAACAAATTATTTAGATATTACAACCTTTAGTAATTGATTATTTTTCGATGCATTCGCATATAATTTATATTTCATAATATTTTGTACTTAAAACGCTGATTAGTTTGTCCGCCAGGTGTCTCTGCTCTCGATGCTCTAATGATCCCACGTGGGAGAGACACCTAGCGGGAAAAATGGTTGTTTTAAGTGCATTGTATATAAAAGAAGTAAAAAATATTATGAAAAATTAACTATATAAAAATGTGGTAAAAGATAATCGATGACTATAGGTTGTATTATCTGAATGATTTGTTTGAAATTAAATTGATTTTTTTACGGTCTAAGTCGTATCTTGCAATTTTCTCAATTTGTATATGGACGCTAGTTATTCGGTATGAGACGTCTTTAACAATTTTCTTCTTACAGACGCAACAGATAGAAGTAAGATTAGTAGCGATCAAAAGTGCTTTTTTTATCGCATTAAGCCTATACCCCCTTTCATTTTTCGCGAACACTCCCTTTAAAGCTCTTTCAGTGAACATAATTCATAATATTAACTTGTAAAACAAAGTAAATTTTCATAATAAATTTTATTGTTTAAACAAAATAAAATAATGACAGGCTTATAAGATAAACCTATTGTATTAGTAAAGATGACCAAACCAAGAGGTGGAAATATCTACACATACTTATAAATAGAAAAAACCCACCTCGTTTAAATCACCAGAAATCAGAGAAATATATCTAAAAGCGATTTATTGTTTTTTGTTGTCTTATTCCTAATTCTGGAAAGGGGCTGTATCATCCATTCTTACCCGATCAGGTAACAAGGTGATTTCTATGATGCTCTTTCGGTGTTTGTACATCTCGGGTCAATCTTGCATATTATAAAAGTCATTCCTACAAAGTCGGCAAATGCATTAATTCTTTAAAGTCAACCCCCCCCCCCCTTAAAAATCTTGTTGCGCCCATCAAGTAGTCAAAATTTGACCACGTTAAGCGGATTATAGCAGGAGGGTCAGCATGGACCCAAATTGGTGAACAGTCAAAGACGATAGAATAGTAGAAGTTGAGTAGAAGATAGGGCATTAGGAATTTATCCGAATAGTGTGTACACTCTGTACACTTTTATATGACGTCATTGGCTATAGTATTGGTTTTGAGTTCAAACAATCAACATTAAAACTCTAGTTATCAAATAAATTAATCATTGTAGGTGCTAAAAATGATTGGAAAATAATGACACGGATATAAACTTCTAAACTTGTTTTAATCAGTGATAGGATAGGATGCTCTCCTGCTAAAATAAAGCTAAAATTGTGATTTCGTTACGCATCTCATTAGTATGAAAAATACCACATATTTTAAAACAAAATTTGTTAGAATGTCATTAAGTATAGTTTTGTTATAGTCTAAAGCAGAATTGTATGCCAGTAACGTGAGCAAAGCCCGAAAAAATCTTGGTTTTAGGTAGCCAAATTTTTTAAACCAATTACATTGCAGTCTGTTTTAAAATAAAGTTTATCTAAAAAGATTATAAAGTTATACATTTCTAACGGCAAATTATGTAAAAAACGCAAGTTTTTGGTGATGGAAATGCTTAAAAAGTCCTAAAATCTTTTTAAATTATAGAAAAGACGACATTCTTTGGCTTCTTTTGGAACCCAATTGAGGGGTCTGGTTTTGCATATAAATCCCAATGCCTACTCTTTATATTACAAAGCTCTTTGGTGAACAGTGATTAGTTGAAGGGATGGTTTAGTGTTTCAGGTTCCTATGTTTGATCTTAGTTTATATTGAACATGTTAATGTTCTAAAGTTACTCTATATTCAATACTTTATAATTTTTATAAATGGTCGGGTCAATAAAAGAAAATATATAAACTTTATATTTCGTGCCAAATGCATTCACGAATTCTGTACCATTATCCGAGTGTATATATTCTGTAGATAGAAATCTGTTAATTTATGTTGAAGTAATGGACATGCATGCTTACTTCAGACTCTTAAATGGAATACAATACCCTATTTGATACTATATGAAGTCTTTGCAACTTTCAAATACTAGATATTTTAAGTACTTGCAACCATAGTTGCGGTCAACTTATTTACCTGCACCTATCTATATCTAAATATAGACAGTTCAACACAGACTCTTGTTTATTATGGATCGTTTATACCTATGTAATGATCACTAGGAGCAATGCCAAATATATAAATAAACAATTCATAACGGGAATAATGACAGCTTTTTATGATGAATTAAATATTTATTGGAACGTTTTTTGGATTGTGACATATGAAAAAAATAATGATTAAAAAAGGTAAAAAGAACGAAAATTTTTATATACATATTACATATTCCCCCCAACCAACGTTCCACCCCTTCCCCCTCCTCTTCACCAGACCCTGTCGCTCCATGCTTACTAAGTAATAAGTGTCTGATTGGCCAACAGTAACCATCCTATTCTGTAATTGGTCGGACAATAAGAATTTTAATACATTTTAGTTTCTGAAATAACCGATAGGTCTCACTAAACATTTTTTAGATTTGATTTAAATGATAATTTGTAGTGCAAAGTAAATTTTCATAATAAAAGTTATTGTATAAACAAAATAAAATAATGACAGGGTTATAATATAAACCTATTGTATAAGTAAAGAAGACCAAACTAGCAGGTAAGAATATCTACATTCTTAATGTTGTAAACCCCAAATTTTCTTTGGTCTACTGCAGAATGTAAAAAGCATTATAACTCTCTTAGTTCATATTTATTAATTCAATAATTGTAATAATTGTATATTCGGTCTACAGCAGATTAACTCTCTTAGTTCATATTTATTAATTCAATAATTGTAATAATTGTATATTTATAATTAGGAGATTGATATTCGGTTCCAAGCTCCACCTTTGCATCAAACGACAGCAGGAGTTCCGCCCTTCTCAACATCGGCAAGGACATGTAAGTCAACAGTTCCACCTCCGCCCTCAGATAATGTTCCTCTCTAGATATCCTCCTATGCCCCTGAGATGCATCTACAATTACTTGATGTAGGCTCTGCCAGGCAACATCTATCTGACCCTCGATCCTTCTCCAGTTACTGATAACTACATCTATCCAGCCTCTGTCTGGCTGGAGTCCCAGTCTCATCCACAGGAGGTCATCCTCGTCTGCATCCTCAGGCTTATCCCCTGGGTCGGGGGGATCTACAGTAGGATCCCCTGTCTGGGGGTCTCCCTCTCCTGGCCCTCTCCTATCCAGATCATTCCCTCCTTCATCTACGGATCTCTCAGACACATCAGCAGCAGGCAGGACCCAAACTACAGCCCTTGGTCTTCATGGTCACCACCCCCTGGGGGTAGGGGTATTGGTGTAAACTGCCCCAAAATCAAAATTTGGGTTATATGTCAACATATCCGTGCGTTTGTGCGTTATGTTTTCTTTTATTTGTGTTTTCAATTGAAAAATATCATTTTATTTAGCAAAAACGTGCGTTCTTGCGCCTTGGAAGAACGCATGAAAATGACACTTGAAAAAAATTGGATAATGTCTGTCATTTCCTTGCGCCTGTGCGTTTTCAGTCACATCTTTCAGCTTTGTTAAAAAGTTTGATTTCAATTGAAAAATATCATTTTATTTAGCAAAAACGTGCGTTCTTGCGCCGCGCAAGAACGCATGAAAATGACACTAGAAAAAAAAATTGATAATGTGTGTCATTTCCTTGCGCCTGTGTGTTTCCAGTCACATCTTTCAGCTTTGTTAAAAACTTTGATTTCAATTGAAAAATATCATTTTATTATGCAAAAACGTGCGTTCTTGCGCCGCGCAAGAACGCATGAAAATGACACTAGAAAAAAAATTCGATCATGTGTGTCTTTTCCTTGCGCCTGTGCATTTCAAGGCTCAGACATGCAGTGGCGTTAATAAGGGGGGTTATTGGGGTTCTTTAGCCCCCCCCCCCTAGAATTTTTACTAATATCTTTTATACTAATATCTTTACAACATGATTTCATATAACTTTTATACTTCATAGATTAATTCTGCTAGATCAAAAAGTCAATATATCAAAAGTTTGCACCATTAAGTACGATATAAGGATTGGAAAATTAAAGTGTGTATTAACTTACTTTTATCTTTTTATTGCGATTTTGCAGGTTGTGCAGTATATAATGATATATTTCAATGTCACCTAATATCTATTGTTTTACTGTCTCAACCTCTAAGGATTCGCAGTTTTTGTGATTTTTGAAATTTTGAAAAAGATTATTTGTCAGACTACATTTCCAATAAATGCATAAAAACCTTTTTGCATTCTTAAATTAAAGGAATAGTAATCGTAATCTTCATTAATGCTTTACTTAGTGGCAGTTACGATTCACAGTGGTACCCAAATTGCTGATCAATTATGAAGTGTTATCCATGTGCTTCTCTTTTAAAATTGATTATTTTAACTGTGGTTTCTTCATAAAAGTGAAGTTCTGGTTTCAAATATAATGTTCTGCTTTCAAAAATAATATAATAAATTGTCAGAATTAAACGCTTTCCAATCTAGAAACCTCTCGATATCGTTTACATTATTGAATATGTAAAGGGTACCTTTGTGAATCAATGAAGGTTACAAAAACAGTCCCTTTAAGAGTCTATTGCATTGCCAGCATGTCATATAATAAAGGGGATGAAAAAGAACAGTTAAAGGATTTATCAACAGATTATATTAACTTTGTTTTCAAATGAAAATCTTAAATTTTTGAGAAATCTAGAATGACTTGCATTAACTTTATAAAAATATATAGGGCCCCACAGGAAAAATATGTATTGGCGAAACTGGTCAAAGAAAATTGAGCCAATACATATTTTTCCTGTGGGGCCCTACTAAAGAAACCAAACAGCTCGATATAAAATGGAGTACCGTCTGCAAAGCATGTATAATCATATGGTAGGGCGAACCGCGTCAGTTGTCTCTCCCTTCTATTCCTTGCTCCCAGAGTTTAGGTCATGATACCTAACACCCCCCCCCCCACCTCCAACCCCCTCGATACTCTCTCCTCTACTAGGTTACGCTTCCCTCAAATATTTGAAAATGAGTAAAATGCTGTTGCTCTGATTGGCTGAACTCGGTAGGCACATGGATTTCATTGGTCAATACTTAACATAGTGTTAGAAGATCTACCTTAGGTTTAAAGTTGCTAACGCTAGGCGTCTCTGTAACCTCCCTTAAAATCTTAAAAATAGATACAACGGATTGTTTTTTTACCCTCATAGAAAACTTGTGAATTTAATCAACATTTGTGAAAACAAAGTTTAGTTACATCCAGATCTGATGTTTAAGTAAATATTTAAAACCAAATTGGATTTTAATAATATGTTTTTAATATACAATCAAACCAAACATTGATTTGACCGCACATGGATTTAAAAATATTTTCTTAGGCATTATTTGAAAGAGAAATTTTCCCGATAAAGAACTTTGTTCAGCTTGAAGAATACTAACCCAACATGTTTACTCTACAGGTGAAAAGGAAGATTTTATAATAAAGAACATGACCTACAGGATATAAATATGATATTAATATTGCACTGGTGTGAAGTGAGATAATGTCCGAGTATGTCCGATTCCTTGTATAAAATTCCAAGGGCCTCGGAGGGACTAAATTTCGCGGGCCTTTATTAAAGTATTCCCACTCACACAAAAAATAAAATAAGCCGCAACTGATCAAAGCTATTGACAAACATATGGGAACTTAACACACAGAGGTTGCTATACTATAGAAACTGCCCTCCCTTCCTCCCTCCCTCCCTAACTATAGAAACTGCCCTCGCCTTCCTCCCTCCCCCTAGGCCCTATATCTATGTAATCCATGTCTACAGCTTGACATAGGATAATCCCTGTAGAACAACATTGATAAGAATTTATAGAGTCAACCTTTCTTTACAATATTCTTACACAAATACAATAGAAAATACAGTATTGTTGTAATGAAGTTAAAACTATAGAAAATACAAAATTATTTTATATATGAGTAAATACAAAAGAAAATACAATGTTGTAATGAAGTTAAAACAATAGAAAATACAAAATTACTTTATATATGAGTAAATACAAAAGAGAATACAAAATTGTTGTATGTATGAGTAAATACAATAAAAAATAAAATATTGTATGTATGAAGTAAATACAATACAAGGACTAGGATGTCATGGACTTATCTACCTACTCTGACAACATTGATGATGAGGATCTATGAGGACGGGATATCTAGATATGAATGAGATAATCCAGGAGACCAGATGCTATACCATCCTTGGATTGGAGAGGTTGTAGATAGCTCTTTACATATCTGGAGCAGCTAGAGGAACCAGTCAGGTATTATATTTATATCCTATATACGGGGTGCTAAGAGATAGAGTAATTTTTTACACAAAAAAACCTAAAAAACCAGACTGCCAGAAGCTTTACAAAAATCCTGTCTTCAGCCTATTTGAAACATCATTCTTTGAAAATCTAATGATAAAATTAAATGAGGGAACAATTAAGTTCTATTCAGGTTTGAACTGTAAAAAAGAAAGATCCAAGGATAAACAATTATTTGAAAATTTAGAAAAGAATATATTTTCATAAAACAAGAGAAAAGTAGAGAACATTTTTTTTAACAGAAATCATATGAGAGATAATGTTACAAATTATAATATGATATTTTAGATAATGTTAAATAAATATTACAAATATTCTTTCTTTAATTTTGTTTATTTTGTATATAATTTTTAATCTAACTATACATTTACGTACCCACACTATTGATAATTTCAAATATATGAAGTGGTCCAAATATTTTCAACATTTATAGCTACAGGGCTCCAACTTCAAATTGGCGCCCTATCTCAAAAAAGTAAAACAGCAAAAAAATACATAATTTTAATATTTTTATTTCAAATAAAAAACAAAAGTTGAATTGGTCATCCATCCTGAGTCTCACAATTGATGTAATCTCCCTCAGTCTCTATCAGAGCCTCTATTTGGCCTTAAACAGGGAGCAGACCTTGAACACCAGGTCCCTGGAGTGCTCCTTGATGGATGGTCGTGGCTGCTGGGAAGCCATTGATCCTTCGTGACGAGGTTCTATCAGTACTCCTGGAGCCAGACCATGGACCTGTTGGACACACGGCAGGTGGCAGAGTCCTGCTGCCAGATCCAGGGGCGACCTCCAGCTATGTTGGTGATCCAGGGCAACACTGCCATGCATAGCATTGTGGTTGATGTTAATTGACCCATTATATCTTTGAAAAGTGAAAATGTTCACAATTGAAAAAGAAAATGGGCGCGAAGCGTCTTGTAAGTATATACAGGATGAGTCAAAAAAAGTGTGAATGGCGAGATCTTGCATACAATAAAGCATTTTTTGGTAATCTCATTTTTGACAAATATGCATGAAAGGGGATGGTGGAGTTGGCACATTTGATATAGTTAAAACATTTTCATTTTTGGAGGTCATTTAGGTCATTAGAGGTCGTAAGAGGTCATTAGAAGGTCAAACTCTGGATTTGTTGCTGCTACTGGATTCCCTGGGTTCCCAGCTTTCGTTTGATATGCATTAAGCCATAGTTGAAATATTTTCTATTTGTGGAGGTCATTAGAGGTCATTAGAGGTCATTAGAGGTCATTAGAGGTCATTAAAGTTCAATTTTATATTATTATAAGAATTTCGAACCCTAATTAGGCGTGCACCCAAATAATTGGAAGATTTGAACCAAAAATGAAGGCAGGGCCCCCCCCCCCCTACATCAAATGTGCCAACTCCACCATCCCCTTTTAGAATTTTTTTTGAAAGGCAATCTGATAGACCCTTTAAAAAAATCCGTGAAACTATTTTTTACACTTGGTTGTTATCATAATTGTTATAAACTATAACATTTTTTTAAAGGAATAACTTTATAAGATATGACTATTGTTTGTAATATCTGAATGATTTGTTTGGAATTGAATTGATTTGTTTACGATCCGAGTTGAATGTTGGATCTTTCTGAATTTGTATGGAGAGTACGTTCTTTGGTATCAGTCGTTTTAAACAATTTTCTCCTTATAGACGCAACAGATAGAAGTAAGATTAGTAGCGATCAAAAGCGTTTTTTTATCACATTAAGCCTATACCCCCTTTTATTTTTCGTGAACACTCCCTTTAAATCAGATCCGTAGTTCTTCATTCCCCAATCAAAATGTGGGTCATAAAACAGAGATTACTACTTCATATATATATTAAGATATATAATTTGAATCATAATTATGCAGTTTAAAAATATATATATTTGTTTATTTTAAGAATTGTTATCTTGTGGCTATATGAGGTTTAGCAATGAGCTAATATAAAAAAGCTTTATCTTTTTATCACGTCATAGTTTGTAGGAAGGGTGGGGGTATCCATAGTTGTATGTTTTTGTATTTTTAAGAATATATAAATTATTTTCTCATCAATATTTACTATTGTATTTATAATAGTTATTATTTCATTGATTGGATATATTTTAGACAATATAATTTAATCTTTCTAAGATTACTTTTTACAATATTTACAATATAGCAATAATAATACTGCAGACGTAATTTCAAATCTATATAATCCAGTAAACAGTATAATCCCTCCCTCCCTCACTATATAGAAGTTGCCCTCCCTCCCTACCCCTCTATCTATATAATCCATCTACAGCAATTGAAACAGTATAATCCCTCCCTTCCTCACTATATAGAAGCTGCCCTCCCTCCCTCCCCCTCGGCCCTCTATATATATAATCTATCTACAGCTTGAAACAGTATAATCACTGTAGATGGTGCACTCCCCTTGGCAGAACTGATAGTGAAAATATCTAAAAAATACTTAATAAACCCCCTTTTCCTTTCCCAGGAAAAAACAGCATAATGAAAAAAACAAAGATTAAGGCACCTTCGAACCTTGTCAACCTGTTCTGATCTACGGCAGTAGTTAGGCTCGGTCGAGACGAAGGGGGTCTGTGTGTGTGTATATGGTGTATTAAGTGCTATATCGATTTAACTATAAGCTCAATAAATTAACGTTCAATTATCTTTTTTTTATTTTACGATAAGAGCGTTTAAATTTGCTCAGGGTCAGGATTCATGAATCATTAAATTGCAAAACAGGGTGGACTTCGTCACTTCTTGTTTACTACAGGGGGGGGCAAGACTTCTTAAGGGAGGGGCATGCCCCCCCCCTTAATCAGGCTAGGGGGGGCCTGGCCCCCTGCCCCCCCCTTTTGCAAAATTGAAATGAATGGTCAAGAGCTTTTCAAAAATCTATAAATTATCATTAATTGGAAATTTTTTTTACAAATTACAATTATTATCCCAGGAGGGACAGGGTTAACAATTAATTAGCAGTTTGATATTTCAATTATAAAAAAGCGCATAAAGCAACTGCAGTTAAATACAAACAATCTAAATTGATAATTTATTTTTTAATTGGTAGAATAAAGATATAAATCATCACATTTTGAAGAGAACATTATATCCTAGATTTATACTAAAAATACATTCATAACCAGAAATGGTTAAACAAATTTATTAATAAATTAAAAAGTTTAAAATGTATTCATCTTTCATATACTGAGTATAATCTATAAACTGTTCGCGGTCGCCATGTATTCATACCCCCCCCACTTCTGCCCGCCCTGGAATGTCAAAAAATTAATACCCCCCTCCCCCCCCTCTCCCTCGACAAATTTCTGAAATTTAGGACCACATGCCGGGTTCTCATTGGGCGAGCATTTAAGCCTGCTGAATTTGATTGGTCGGATCAGCAACATAGAAAACGAGTTGTTTAGAAACTTTAGTTCAAGTTCTTAACACTAGGTTTCTCACAAACTAAATTAGTTACTATAGAATTTGAACAACTTCTTGTTGAAAATTATTTGCACTAAAAAGGCTGAATCGAAAGCTAAATGTTTTATGAAAATTATTGTGCATTTTAATTTAATCATAAGTAAAAATAAAAATTCACAAACATCTTTAAACAATGTTATATTTACTTATACATTCTTTCTTGAATGGTAGTAAAAATAGCACTATCGCTTTTATTGTCATCTCTTTACGTTGTATATACAGAAGGCTCAAATCCAAGTTCTGTTCAAAAGTTACGATGATTTCAAACAAATATGGCAGGATTATATGCAGTGTTAACCCCCCCCCCCCC
>NW_019396149.1:65250-71252 GCF_000591075.1 Eurytemora carolleeae
TAAACGTCAAAACGGCTGAACCGATCGGGCCCAAATTTTTTGTGGGACATCTAGGGACCCCAGGGAAGGTTTATGAATGATTGAAATTTTAAATATTTGTCTCCATCAAAATTCGATCGTCATTAAATTTTTTAAAATTTTGAAAATCCGCGAAATTTTTTGTGAAAATCCGCGAATTATTTTTGTTTTGTTTTACGATGTACACAAAGAGAACATGTTTACAATTAATTTAGAAGATGGGCGCGAAGCGCCCTCTAAGGCTAGTATCTATATATATATTATCTTTGACAATATAGGGTTAGCTTAAATATCAGAACATTGTTAATCCTTAGGCAGGGGACGATATAGGGTCAGCTTAAATATCAGAACATTGTTAATCCTTAGGCCGTGGACGATAGGATCAGCTTAAATATCAGAACATTGTTAATCCTTAGATCGTGGACGATATAGGATCAGCTTAAATATCAGAACATTGTTATAATCCTTAGATCGTGGACGATATAGGGTTAGTTTAAATATCAGAACATTGTTAATCCTTAGGTCGTGGACGATATAGGATCAGCTTAAATATCAGAACATTGTTATAATCCTTAGATCATAGACGATATAGGGTCAGCTTAAATATCAGAACATTGTTAATCCTTTATAGATCGTGGACGATATACCGGGTCAGCTTAAATATCAGAACATTATATCCTTAGGTTGTGGACGATATAATAGGGTCAGCTTAAATATCAGAACATTGTTAATCCCGCCCAGCTGGAAAATTTCTCTCGATCGGAATTCCGATTTCTGACTTGAGGAATTCCGGCGTAGGAATGAAATCGCTCCGATTTTCCATTCCGATCTGTTCCGATCGTACATGAAGCAGAGATCGATAGCGTAAACAGGTCGGATGAACCGATCGGTTTACCGATCGGTCTAACGATCGGTAGACCGACACCTGTAGAGAAAAAGGACAAGTTTTATGTGGCAGTTTTGAAACTCCCATGAACGGATGATTTAAAGTCCTCCCCCCCCCCCCCACCCCACGGCCAGTTGAATGAAATCTCGCTCCCCCCACCCTCCTAGGTACTACGGCTCACCCCCGATATTTTGTCTGAGTAATATCTGTGTGTAATTTGTGATATCAAATGTTGANAAGGCCAATTTATGCATTGTTGTTAAAATTATAAATAATAGATATCATAGAATAATCAGGGATATTTTCACGTTTGGATTAATGACTGAATTGTTGACTGTTTTGAGGGTTGAAGTTGAAGATTGATGATTAATGCTAATCAGCTAAATCATGGAAAATTCTTTATTATTATACATAAAGAGAATTCCATGACTTAAAAAATTTCGCAATTGTTAGGTCATGCAGATATCATCATGTAGAAACTTTCTGAACAAATTGAGCAGCGTGCTTACACCTTGAAGAAATGAATTAAACTGGCTAAGATTTGACAAATGAGCGCGCTTTTCAGCGGGCCCTCGTTTTTTATCATCCTTTTTGATTTCATATCGGAAGAAACAGTTTGTCTTTTCATCCTCAAAGTTCTTCAGACGGACTGATAAATTAGTTTTGATCCGACGATGGAGTCAAACTCCGACAGCAACAATTGCGGACTAAAAAAAGACAGCTTTTAATCATCCGATGCCGGAGCTCCACAAAAAGACATTTGCGGATGAAAAAAAGAGTTCCGATCACAGTAGAAAATAAGAAAACGGTGGAAAGAAAAAATAATTTTCCAGCTGGGCGTGGACGATAGGGTTATTTTAAATATATATTAGAACATTGTTAATCTTTAGGTCGTGGACGATTATAGGATCAGCTTATAAATATCAGAACATTGTTAAACCATAATTGGTCGTGGACGATATAGGGTCAGCTTAAATATCAGAACATTGTTAATCCTTCCCAAGTAACAATTTTGCGGAAAATCCGCGGAAATTCCCAGAAATCTTTCCTGGGAATCCGTGGAAATTTCCAGGAATCTTTCACAGGAAAATCCGGTGAAAATGTCGACAGCTTTTCCCAGGAATTTCTTGTAACTCATTCCGAGGAACCAGGTCCGAGGAATTTCTTGTAACCCATTCCGAGGAAATTCTCGTAACTCTATCCAAGGAATTTCTTGTAACCAATTCCAGAAAATTTCTTGTTTTCCAATTCTTCAGAAAAACCAGAGAACATTTGTGGAAATTCTTGGGAATTTCTAGCAAAAAGGTCTTAAGAACCAATTCCTGGGAAATTCCTGGGAACTATTCTCAAGATTTTCTCATGAGTTCCTCAGGAATATCTTGAAATATTCACTAACAAAAGTAGTGAATAACTTAACAACTATATAGCCCCTCCAACTTTTTAGAAGTATAACCATCTTCTTAAGTCAGAATGTTATAGTCGTTTTTGATCTTACTACAGTTGTCATGTATCTTGTTTATTCAGACAACTGAATTGTCAAGAAAAAATAAAAAAAAAATGTTTTAAAATTTTAAAATTTTTTTAAAAAGATGGTTCTAAAGTAAATTATCATTTTTTATCAATAAGGATGCAAAGAAAAAAGATTTAGTTTGGGCAGTGCATAAAAGAAGAGAACCTCAGAGACACCTATTGGTGAAAAACGGAACTTGAAAATTTTGTGAATTCTGTGAGAATTTCTCAGGAATTTCCGGAGAGATATTCTTGAGAAATTCTTAGGAATTTCTTGAGAAAAATTCCTGAGAAATTCTCAGGAATTTCTCGAAACTTATTCTCTTATCTAATTCCCCTAAAATTCCGTAAACTTGGTGACCAAGTTCTAAGAATTTCTCAGGAATTTCCGGAGAAGCATTCCAGTGAATTTCTCAGGAATTTCTTGGTGTGAAATTCCGGAGAAATTCCAAGGAATTTCTGGAAACTAATTCTTTTATTAAATTCCCCTTAAAATCCGTAAATATGGTGACCAAGTCCTAGGAATTTCTCAGGAATTTCCGGAGAAGTAGTCAGGAGAATTTCTCAGGAATTTCTTGGGGTGAAATTCTGGAGAAATTCCCAGGAATTTCTCGAAACTAATTCTCTTAATAAATTTGGGGGGGGGGCAAAAAAAACTCTTTAATCTTGCTCCCCTCTAACAAAATGGCTAGTTTCGCCTAAGTTGTCCCCTCTTGTTATTAATCGTCAGTTTAAGTAACTGATTAAGGAGATCCCATTTTGTAGTTTTCAGCATTGCATGAATTAAATGTTAAGTATGTAACACATATCGCTGATCTACTAAATCAAAACATAAGCAATGAGCAATAAGCAATAATTTTATGTCACAACTTTAATGGTACCCATCATAGCAAATGTGGCTTACTGTAATGTTCACCAGAAATCTGTGAAGCTTGTTAACTTATTAGAGTTCCAAAAGTTAGGAAATATTGAGTAGTGGTTATATTTCTGAAAATTGATATTGCAAGAAAGTGAGCACCAATCCTTATTTACCACAAGCATGAAAACAGAATGTGTGTCAATTATTTTGAAAAATTTGTTCCTTATAAAATATGTCACAAAAAAGATTGTGAATCACATATTTGCAATAAAGTTAAAATTTAATTAAAAACAACAAATTTTGGGAAAATTATTTATTATCGTTAAAATTCTAGAGACTCCTAGCGATGTCTTCTTACAACACAGCTGTAAGATTCTTTGGCAGTTTCTCATACAATACATCTAGCGCCAATTAACATGCTGCGGGGGAAACTAGAACTATAGGTTACAACAAAATTAAGCTTTTATTGAATCAAATTTATAAATTATAATATATCAATATAAAAACAATATATTTAAAATAAGAAGACATTGTGTTCACATACAATGAGCATGACAATTAGAGAACTACTTAACACGTCATATGTTTATTTGAAACATGAGTTTAAAAATAATTTTGCAAGCTTTCACTTTCAAATAATTGTAATCTGCAATCAGTAATATTTATATACAGACAGGGGCACACTTTGGGGGGGGGGCAGGGGGCAAACGATTTTTTCAGGGGCCTGGGGCACAAAAGGGCCTTAGCAAGAGGGGCACAAACGGGGGGCTTACCAAGAGGGGTACAAAGGGGGCACATTAATGAGGGCTTACTATCAAGGGAAAAAAAGGGGTCTTACCAAGAGGGGGCTTACCAAGAGGGGTCCAAAGGGGCACAAAAAAGGGGGGTTTACCAAGAGGGGCACAAAATAGGAGTTCAAAAAAGGGGCAATCACCACAAAAGGGGCTTCCAAGAAGGGGCACAAAAGGGGNGTGAGCCATAAATGCAAGATCGTTAAGTATAGGAGCATAAAAGGGGGGGCTTACCAAGAGGGGCACAAATAAGGAGGCATACCGAGAGAGGCACAAGGGGGATTACCAAGAGGGGCACTAAAGGGGGTCTTACAGAGAGGGGCACAAAATTAGGGGCGCTTACCACAAAGAGGTTTACCAAGCAGGGCACAAAGGAGGGCTTAGCGATAGGAGCATAAAAGGGGGGGCTTACCAAGAGGGGCACAAATAAGGAGGCATACCGAGAGGGGCAGAGAGGGGGCTTAACAATTGGGCCTCAGAGGGGGCTTACCAAGAGGGGTGCAAAGCAGGACTTCCCAAAAGGGGCACATAGGAGGGCTTACAAAGAGGGGCACAAAGGGGGCTTACTGAAAAGAGCACAAAAGTAGGCATAATGAGAGGGGCACAAAAAGGGGCTTACCAAGTAGGGCACAAAGGGCGGGGGCTTACCAAGAGGGGCACAAAGGGGGCATACTAAGAACAGGGGCACAAAACAGGAATTACTGAAAATATGCACAAAAGGGGGGCTTACCACGGGGGCACAAAAGCAGGGCTTAACTAGAGGGGCTCAAAGAGTGTTTAACAAGAGGGGCACAAAGCAGGCTTACCAAAAGAGGCACATAGTATGCGCAACTGTTGAGTATCATGTTCATTGGACATATTTTAAATCTATAACTTGAGTCTAAAAGTCGTCTTCCTATTTAACCCCCCTTCCCCCCCCCCCCCCCGTGCAGAACTGTGATGTGTTTGATAAAATAATAAAAATGATTAGTGCACAGTTTCTATTAGTTAATTAGTAATTACATAGCTTAGGCTTAGTGCATAAGCTTGCAAAACAGGCAACATAGAGATTCCAGGGTTCACCATGTAACATAATAATTAACTTAACTTTTACAATATTTATTAAATTTTATTAGATTATATATAATCGATGTTTCTAATTCATAAACCTTTAAGGAAAAATATTGATGAAAATATAATCACATTTTTCTATAAAAAAGGGGCACAAAGCTAGGAGGGCTTACAAAGAGGGGCATAGCGAGAGGGGAACAAAATAGGAGCTCAAAAGAGGGGCAATTACCACAAAAAGGGCTTACCAAGAGGGGCACAAAAGGGTCATATCGAGAGGGGCACAAAAAGGGGCTTACCAAGTAGGGCTCAAAAGGGGGGCTTACCAAGAGGGGCACAAAGGGGGCATACTAAGAACAGGGGCACAAAACGGGAATTATTGAAATATTGCACTAAGGGGGCACAAAAGCAGGGCTTAACAAGAAGGGCTCAAAAAGTGCTTAACAAGACGGCACAAAGCAGGCTTACCAGAAGAGGCACATATGAAGGAGGGCCTCAAAAAGGGGCACAAAGGTTGCTAACAAGGAGAGCACAAAAGAGGCTTACCATGAGAGGGGTACTACATAGGGCTAGGCACGTTCCGACTTTTTTTAAATCGTCCCGTTCCGTTCTAGAATGAGGGCCTTCAGCTAAATCGTTCCGTTCTTGTTCCGTTCCGTCGACCTTTCCTTTCCGTTCTGAGTAGAACAGTCTTCCCGGGTTTCGTTCCGTTCTTGGCGTTCTTAGATGAAGAACGGTTACATCCCTCTTGTTCTGTTCTTAATCAAGAACGTTTCCATCCCCCGTTCCGTTCTTAGTAACGAACAATTCCATCCAAGACAAAAGTTTTATAGAAAAGAGTTGGTTAAAAAGTAAAAAAATTACGATTTTTTAATAAAAAGTTCTTCACGGC
>NW_019396149.1:71637-78704 GCF_000591075.1 Eurytemora carolleeae
GTTTGAAAATAAAAGTTGAAATTTTTTATTTTGGATTTTGAAATCTCACTACCGCCAATACCAGAGTCTGAAAATAAAAGTTGAAATTATATATTCTCATTTTGGAATTTCAAATCTCACTACTGCAAAAACCTCTAGTTTGAAAGTATTTACATTTTCTAATTTCGAAAAAAAGGCATTTAATAATCTGAAAAGTGTAAAGAAAATGTACAAAAACTAGCTTTTAAAACCTTCAATACCATTTTCTTTTTAAAAAAACATAAAATTTTCGCTCAAAAAGAAAGCATTTTATACAAACACAAGAATTTCTCAGCAATTTCCGGAGACGTATTCCGAAGAAATTCTAAGGAATTACTTTTAGGTGAAATTCCGGAGAAGTTCCCAGGAATTTCTGGAAACTTTTTCCCTTATATAATTCCCTTATAAATCCGTAAACTTGGTGACCAAGTTCAAGAATTTCTCAGAAGTATTCCGGAATAATTCCCAGGAATTTCTCGAAACTAATTCTCTTATCTAATTCACCTAAATATCCGTAAATTTGGTGACCAAGTACTAAGAATTTCTCAGGAATTTCTGGGGAAGTATTTCAAAGAATTTCTTGGGGTGAAATTCTGAAGAAATTCCCAGGAATTTCTCAAAACTAATTCTCTTATTAATTTCCCCAAAAAATCCATAAACATGGTGACCTAGTCCTAAAAATTTCTCACAAATTTCCGGAGAAGTGTTCGGAGAAAATCTGAGGAATTTCTTGGGGAAAAATTCCGAAGAACTTTTCAAGAATTTTTCAAAACTGAGTCTCAAAACTGTGAACCCCCAAAAAATTTCTAATCTTGGGGACCAATTCTGGGAAATTTCTCGATAATCTGAGGAAATTCCACACTTTTGTTACTTGGGAATTATCAGATAAATCCATGTTTTTGCTTATTTGTGCAATTTTTTTTGCAAACCCATCTTTTTTGGCAAGTCTGGATTTTCCGTGTCAAGACCTTTCTAAAAATGTATAATTTGTCATATTTATCTTTAAAAGTACGCATTTAGAGGGGAAGGAATGCCCCCCCCCCTGCCAGTGTATCCTGGCTTTCAATTAGGGATATGAGAGAACAGATGAAAAAATATAAAAAAATGAAACAAACTAAACATTATTTTAGAAAATATATAAAAATAAAACCGTGGTTGAGTAGGTTCCAGTAAACCCTAACAAACCGCATTTATTGAGAGAAATTTTGATTTATTAGATTTAAATTGGTTTTGTTAAATTGTTTTTATTCCAACAAAAACAATCTAATTCAACCATTATTGGACAAGAAATTAAATAAAATTAAATCAATTTTTTTTTGAAAAAGTGAATTGTAAAAATTTTGAGTTTTGTAAGAAGAAAACAATTAGTTTTCCATCTTTCAGTCTTTGTGAAAT
Organism: Eurytemora carolleeae; assembly: GCF_000591075.1. Classification (NCBI taxonomy): domain Eukaryota; kingdom Metazoa; phylum Arthropoda; class Copepoda; order Calanoida; family Temoridae; genus Eurytemora; species Eurytemora carolleeae. The sequence continues at coordinate 73,051 of NW_019396149.1, forward strand.
AGATTCAAATTTTCCCTTTTTCCCCCTGTGATGTGTTGTAAAAATCAAATTTCCCCCTCAATTCCTTTAATAACATTTTCAGGGGAGAAAGAATTTGGAATTTTTTGACATAAGCATAAAACTCTGAAAGGTTAATCCCTGAAATAAACTATTGAGTTTATTTTTTCAACCATTCTTTTAAAACTGATTTTAAGAAGTCTTTTCCGCTGCCCTGTATCTAACCCTTTTAAGGTCTAAATCTTTGTACAGACGCCCCCTCCCCTCCTTAAAAAGGCCTTATAGTGATTATTTAGTTGCAAATTGCAATCCATTATCATTGTTCATAGCCAAATTTTCAAGGCCAGCTCATTATAGAAAAAATTAGACCGCTAACTTAAATGGTTAAGGTGCTAGGTAGGTTTTGTAAAATGTCCAAAAAGGCAGTAAAAAATGAAAAAATTTTAATATTGTGTTTATGCAAATAATATCATGTTAAACAAGTATTTACAGGGTTACCCACAAAGGATGAAACTGTAAAGACGACCGGAAAATATGTCAGTCCCCAGGTTAATTTATGTATTCTGCCTTAAGGTTTGGTAAAGAAACAAAAAAGTTTACAGTTGCGGGGAATCGTTAATTTAAGGAAACAGTATTATAATCGTACAATTGTTTCTCAAGTCTCATCCTTTGTGGGTAACCCTGTACATTCATTTTTCAAGACCTCCCCATCAATGTAATTTTTGGATCTGTATCCTTTTACCCCATCCCCCCAGTATGTTTAGGCTTAAAAGGTTAAAATACCACTCCTTAAAAGAAAATTTAGCCATGTAATGAAAAAAAGAACTATTAAATCCAACAAAAAAGGTATAAATGAAAAAAAAAAACTTTTTATGAACATACTGAACATTCTAGTTTCAAATTCCAGTAAAAATGTTTTCAATTTTTAAATTGTACGCAGAGAAAGGAACAGTTCAGATTTAGGAAATGTTACAAAATTGAAAAAATCAGGGGGGGGGAGTGCGTACGTTAGACTGCTGCACCCCCTGAAACCACCTTTGTCGTAAGAACTTAGTGGGCGGTCATATAAATGTATCTATTTTTATATATATTTCATATTATGTATATTCTATATGTATGTATATATATATCAAAGGCCTTAAATTCAAGCAATCATTGTTGCAATGTTTTCATTAAACCCTGGGATACAACACGATACAGTATCTATCTATCTATCTATCTATCTTTCTATCTATCTATATAATATATCTATCTATGTATCTATCTATATATTTTTTATATATAGATACATATTCAGATATAAGATCGGAAGTCAAAGTTAGATCTATGTATCTGATTGGATGTATCTATTTATCGAGATCGAGATAAAAATTACAATATAGGAATAGGTAAGAACTAATTTTCTTTATCATGGACACAATTACAAATAATAAGATCGAAATCATCCGTTTGATCTGCATTCTAACCAGGTAACCCAGAACGCTTCTGTTTACAAAATGCATGAAATAGATAAAAATTATACATTGATTCGAAAATCAAAGTTGACAGACGTAAACCATGCAGTTTTTTAATTAAGTTAGTTTTCTTACTGCGATAATTCTGGTTCACGTATATTTTTCTTCTAGAAAGAAGATTACTGAATATTATAATAATTGGCCGGGTTTCTGTAGAAATATTTGCCTCTCGTGACATAAATGAAAACATTGTTGAAAACGATATATTTATTTACATTTTAACAAACAGTACAAAGGGTTTCGCTTCCATTTTTGTAGAAAAAAAAAACATTTTGAAAGTAAAAGAGTTTTTTTCTCCCTTCCACATAGTACTCTCCACGACCTTTTCTGCTCTGTAGCAATCCTGTCTTTTTCAGGAATCTATTCTATCCAGGAACTGTTCTGCTATGCAGCATCCCGTCTTTTCCAGAAATCTATTCTATCCAGGAACTTCTCTGCTATGAAGCATCCCGTCTCTTCCAGAAATCTATTCTATCCAGGAACTGCTCTGCTATGCAGCATCCCGTCTTTTCCAGAAATCTATTCTATCCAGGAACTGCTCTGTTCTGCAGCATCCCGTCTCTTCCAGAAATCTATTCTATCCAGGAACTGCTCTGCTCTGTAGCATCCTGTCTTTGCCAGGAATCTAGACATCTATTCTATCCAGGAACTGCTCTGTTCTGGAGCATCCCGTCTCTTCCAGAAATCTATTCTATCCAGGAACTGCTCTGCTATGCAGCATCCCGTCTCTTCCAGAAATCTATTCTATCCAGGAACTGCTCTGCTATGCAGCATCCTGTCTTTGGCAGGAATCTATTATATTGAGGAACTGCTGTGCTCTGCTCTGCAGCATCCCGTCTTTTCCAGAAATCTAGACTATCCAGGAGCTGCTCTGCTTTGTAGCATCCTGTCTTTTCCAGGAATCTTTCTATCCAGGAACTGCTCTGCTCAGCATCATCCTGTCTTTTCCAGGAATCTATTCAATCTAAGAACTGCTCTGATCTGCAGCATCCTGTCTTTTCCAGGAATCTATGCAATCCAGGAACTGCTCTGCTGCATCCCGTCTTTTCCAGAAATCTAGACTATCCAGGAACTGCTCTGCTCTGCAGCATCTCATCTTTTCCAGGAATCTAGACTATCCAGGAACTACTCTGCTCTGCAGCATCCCGTCTTTTCCAGAAATCTAGACTATCCAGGAACTGCTCTGCTCTGCATCATCCTGTCTTTTCCAGGAACTGCTCTGCTCTGCAGCATCCCGTCTTTTCCAGGAATCTATTCTATCCATGGAAACTGCTCTGCTCCATGCAGTATCCCGTCTTTTCCAGGAATATATTCCATCTAGGAACTGCTCTGCTCTGCAGCATCCCGTCTATTACAGGAATATATTCCATCTAGGAACTGCTTTGCTCTGCAGCATCGTTTGTTTTCCAGAAATATATTTCACTCACGAAGTGCTGCTCAGCTCTGCAGAACCCTGCAGAAATAAAATCAACGCTCTCATCTCAAAACTCAGGAAAATCCAGTAGGGTAGAATTTTTTCCAGTACTCAAAACATACACTGGCTGTTTTATACATTTGAGAATCTAAACAATCATCGATCCTACTGCTGCTTCGGACTTAAATCAATGATTTTTTAGTCTCCAATTTACATCCCAACGGGGCTCATCTTTCTTCAATCATATGCTGTCTAATTATGATTCCCGGATTTTCTAATTTATACTCGGGGATTACTAATATTTTGGATTGTTCAGAACAATTTCTTGAATATATTCTATATTGATGTTCACATCTATCAATATATTGAAAAAAGTTGGATTTATCTTTTATATAGTTGTATGTGTCCATTGAATATTTTCAATTTTACTAAATAGAAACTATCAATATATTTCGTCCATTGGATGGTTGTGTCCAACCTACAAACTTTTCATCTTATATCTGTATATGTATCTATATATAAATATATATATCTATCTATCTATCTATCTATATATCTATCTATCTATCTATCTATCTATCTATCTATCTATTTTAGTTGTTCAAAGAATTGTAACTACTGAGGATTGTCATGATAGACGTGAAACATTATGTTTAGTATAATTCTTTTTTAATAAAAAAATACTATTTATATATAGATACATATACAGATACTAGAAATTCAAGGCGCTTCGCGCCCTTCTTTCTAGCCTTAGAGGGCGCTTCGCGCCCATCTCCTAGATTAATTGTGAACATGTTCTCTTTGTGTACATCGTAAAACAAAACAAAAATAATTCGCGGATTTTCACAAAAAATTTCGCGGATTTTCAAAATTTTAAAAAATTTAATGACGATCGAATTTTGATGGAGACAAATATTTGAAATTTTGATGATTCATAAACCTTCCCTGGAGTCCCTAGATGTCCCACAAAAAATTTGGGCCCGATCGGTTCAGTCGTTTTGACGTTTATTGGATACAAACAGACAGACAAGCCAAATTTATATATAAATAAGATCGGGAGTCAAAGTTAGATCTATCTCTGTGGTTAGATGTATCTATCATGTATGACAGAGTTATAAGTAACTCCCGAAATTCATGGAATTTATCCAGGAACTGCTCTGCTCTGCAGCATCCTGTCACTACCAGGAATATATACTATCCAGGAACTGTTCTGCCCAGGAACTGCTCTGCTCTGCAGCATCCTGTCATTCCCAGGAATATATACTATCCAGGAACTGCTCTGTTCTGCAGGATCCTGTAATTCCCAGGAATCTATTCTGTCCAGGAACTGCTCTGCTCTGCAGCATCCTGTCATTCCCAGGAATATATACTATCCAGGAACTGCTCTGCTCTGCAGGATCCTGTAATTCCCAGGAATCTTTCTATCCAGGAACTGCTCTGCTCTGCAGCATCCTGTCATTTCCAGGAATATATACTATCCAGTAACTGCTCTGCTCTGCAGGATCCTGTAATTCCCAGGAATTTATTCTGTCCAGGAACTGCTCTGCTCTGCAGCATCCTGTCTTTACCAGGAATATATACTATCCAGGAACTGCTCTGCTCTGCAGGAGCCTGTTATTCACAGGAATCTATTCTGTCCAGGAACTGCTCTGCTCTCAAGCATTCTGTCTTTACCAGGAATATATACTATCCAGGAATTGCTCTGCTCTGCAGGATCCTGTAATTCCCAGGAATCTATTCTGTCCAGGAACTGCTCTGCTCTGCAGCATCCTGTCTTTTCCAGGAATCTATTCTGTCCAGGAACTGCTCTGCTCTGCAGCATCTTGTCTTTTCCAGGAATCTATTCTGTCCAGGAACTGCTCTGCTCTCAAGCATCCTGTCTTTACCAAGAATATATACTATCCAGGAACTGCTCTGCTCTGCAGGATCCTGTAATTCCCAGGAATCTATTCTGTCCAGAAACTGCTCTGCTCTGCAGCATCCTGTCTTTTCCAGGAATCTATTCTGTCCAGGAACTGCTCTGCTCTCAAGCATCCTGTCTGTACCAGGAATATATACTATCCAGGAACTGCTCTGCTCTGCAGGATCCTGTAATTCCCAGGAATCTATTCTGTCCAGGAACTGCACTGTTTGTTTAAAAAAATTACCATAAATTTTGCAAATTTACAAACAAACAGTTTGTGCTATATACGATTGAAGCTGTCTCTTTAGATTGTAAATACACTGTAAAAAAAGAATGTTTAAATACTTCAATATTTGATGGACCGAACACTTTTAAAGCGTTAATACATTTTCTTTAAAGTTTTATCAAAAATTGTATTCAAAAATTAAAAAAAATATAAAATAAGTTTTTATTTTCCCCAATTTTCATGGAGTAACTTTGTATAACCACCTGAATGTTCTTGGCTTGGTTTAAAAATTTTAATTAAGCGGGTTGACTTTTTTATAGCAAAAGTTAGTTTACAAGCAAAGCTGGGTTCCCAAGCTAGTCTGATCTAATTGAAATATATAATAGTACTGTTATCCTGTTGTGTTTGTATAAGTATATTAGTATATGTAAATTAACAGTATAATAGTGTTTATCCTGGTATAGTATTATATAGTATACAGTATTCCCTTAATCTATTTTCATTCACAGTTAATCCCTCTTGTAATTCCCCTACCGTTCTTTAAGGTTTACCTTCCCTGAGACAATGTATCCTACATGCTATGTTGTAACAACCCCCCCC
>NW_019396149.1:78949-136785 GCF_000591075.1 Eurytemora carolleeae
CCCTCCCTATTAAGATGTATCCCCTCCCAATTGTGATATGTATCCCTCCCTATTAAGATGTATCCCCTCCCAATTGTGATATGTATCCCTCCCTATTAAGATGTATCCCCTCCCAATTGTGATATGTATCCCTCCCTATTAAGCTGTATCCCCTCCCAATTGCGATATGTATCCCTCCCTATTAAGATGTATCCCCTCCCAATTGTAATATATACCGCCTCGCTATCAAGATATGTCCCCTCTCTTACCAAGATGTTTCCCTCCCCAGCTTTATAATATTCTGTTTTTGTAAGATATATCAGACTTAAAGGGGCTGTTAACGTAATTTCAGGTGACCCTATCAATGAAAAAGTTACATGTCGGATTCACCCTTTTCACTTTCATCTGAGTAAGAATGAGCATTAATAAATTTTAAGATAGAAAAGAGGAATATCTCTATAATTTTAGCTCAGACAAAAGTTGTGAATTATACAGACATGCCCCTCACTAAAACTGGAAGATCTCTGAAAATTATGTCTGTGATATCTTTAATGCTATGAGCTATATCACTGTGTACTCCGGTTCATTTAAAGTACCAGGCTGGCATTTAACCAGCTAGAGCATGCTGTACAGTACGTTTGCAAACTGTATAAGGCAAACCTTCCAGAGAAATTAATGTGATATTGATTGATTTAATTATCATATATTTTAATTTTTAGTAATTTTTCTTGCAATGAGTTCTTTCATGATTTCATTTGTTCCTCCATAGATGGTCTTCACTCTAGCATTAGCATAAACCTTGGCAATTGTAGTCTCCCACATGAAACCCCAGCCTCCATGAAGCTGAAGACAGTCTCCAGCAACCTTGTTCTCAAGGTCAGTTGCCCAGTACTTAAACATGCTGGCCATCTCAGAGCACAGCTGATTTTTATCATGAAGCTCAAGGCATTGGTCAATAAACGCACGACACACTGCAATGGAGGTCTTGAGTTCCGCAAGCTTGTGCTGAACCGTTTGAAGATCAGAGACCTTTCGACCGAATGCTTTTCTCTGCTTTACCCAGCTTCTTGTCTCTTCAAAGATTGCTTCACAGAGAGCCGTCGAAATAACAGCAATCACAAGCCTCTCTTGAGGTAGCTGGTCCATCAGTTGGTAGAATCCTCCATTTTCTTTGCCAAGTAAAGCTGAGGATGGTACACGGACATCTTCAAAAAACAGCTCAGCAGTGTCTTGACCTTTTAGACCAAGCTTCTGTAGCTTTTTCCCCTTGTGGAATCCAGGCAGGTTAGCATCAACTAGGAACAAAGAGATACCATGAGCTGCCTTGGATGCATCTGGCTTTGTTTTGGCCACAACAAGACATACATCACAAAGCCAGCCTCCAGTAATATAAATCTTGCTCCCGTTGATAATCCAATCAGAGCCATCACGTCTGGCCTTCGTTCTGATTCCTTGCATATCTGATCCAGCATCTGGTTCCGTTATTCCCAATGATCCAAGAAGAGTTCCAGCAGCCATTGCTGGTATATAGCGCTCTTGCTGCTCTTTGGTTCCATAATGGTGAAGATAGGGCATAACAATTGTTGAGTGTATTCCGACATCCATAGCTGGAGAAAAAGCATAAGACATCTCTTCATGAACTATCGCCTCATCAGTAAATGAACCTCCAATGCCACCAACCTCTGCAGGAATGTTAACTCCAAGTAAACCGTTAGCTCCCATTGCGGCCCATGCTTCTCTAGAAGGTTGGCCAGCCAACTCAAAACTCTCCTGTAAAGGTTGAATTTCCTCACGCATAAACTTCCTGAAAAAATAAAGATTTAACATATGATTTGGCCAAATATTTGATACTAGGCTTACAGTGCGCTTCGCACAATCTTCTATTTTAACTTGTGAAAATTTTCTCTTTTGATAAATAGTAAAATAAAAACAAAAAAAGTTCGCGGATTTTAAATTTAAATTTCTTGAATGTTAAAAATTTAATAAAAATCGAATTTGTTGGAGGCAAAATCAGTTTAAAGCTGTTTTGACAAACAAACAGGCAAACAGACGAGCAAAGTATATATTTAGGAGTAAATTTGATTTCAAAATACTCATAAAATTTAAATTTGGTATTTTTTTGTGAATATATATGTACCTGACAGATGCTCTTAAAACACTGTTGAAGAACAGTATGAAAACAGTACCTGACAAATGTTTTTAAAACACTGTTGAAGAACAATATGAAACAGTACCTGACAGATGCTCTTAAAACACTGGTAAAGAACAATATAAAACAGTACCTGGCAGAAGCTCTTAAAACACTGATGAAGAACAGTATGAAAACAGTACCTGACAGATGCTCTTAAAACACTGGTGAAGAACAGTATGAAACAGTACCTGACAGATGCTCTTAAAACACTGGTAAAGAACAATATAAAACAGTACCTGACAGATGCTCTTAAAACACTGATGAAGAACAGTATGAAAACAGTACCTGGCAGATGCTCTTAAAACACTGGTAAAGAACAGTATGAAAACAGTACCTGACAGATGCTCTTAAAACACTGGTAAAGAACAGTATGAAAACAGTACCTGACAGATTGTCTGAACATATCCTGCTCTGGACTGAATATGCTCCTGCTCCCTATATCTGTCATATGATCCATCTGAGCAGCGGAAGCTCTGATTAGGGATTCGGTATTCAACTGCATTGGCGGATTTTTAATCATCATTAATTGATAAAGCATTTCTGCATGAGGAACATTTACAGGGTTACTCACAAAGAATAAGACTTCAGAGACGACTGTGCGGAAGTTTTATTGTCTTTTTCCTTATTTTTACGACTACCTGCAACTGTATACTTGTTTCATTGTTAGTTAAAACATTAAAAAACTATTCCCGACATTAGCCTGAATTTAACCAATTGAGATTGTCATATCTGAAGAGTTCCAAGTTGTCTTTACAATCTCATGAATTATAGGTAACCTTCTATGTTTCCTGTGCACATAAAGCCAATTCCACATTTTGAAGTTTAATTAAAATTCAAGATAATAAAAATTCCTGTTTTTGAGTTGTGCTAAAGTTATTTGTCAAAAGCTTCTTAAAGCTTGCCATCTGGCCATGAGAGGGGAGTTTACTCAGCATATTCCTGAAAAGTGAAAAAGGGTTGGGCACTTGTTTTAAAATACAAATAATACAATAAAAGTTAAGTTTAGGATCACATTTAAAAAAGTTGACTGAAACAGTTTCTGCAAAACAATCCGGAAATAAAAACTTCGGTTAAAAGTCACGGGGTTTGGATTCCAGGAACTTTCCCGGAGGTTATCGTCTAGAATACTGCTCTTGAGAACCAGAATGTCCAAAATATTCCATTTAGTATTTCAGAAAACTTTGATGAATGTTGCAGCTTCTTTTCATATTGAAAGCAGGTTTTTGCTTAATCTCAACAATTCCTGTAGTCAACATTTTTAGTGTGGTGGTCAATTTAATACTGTGAAATACAATACTGACAATACTAAAATAGAACTGTGGCACTCGGCAGTCTTGCAGTACGTTTTGTAAAAAGCAACTTCAGCACACTGCAGTCTTGCAGTATGTATTGTAAATAGAACTGCAGCACACGGCAGTCTTGTAGTACGTATTGTAAATAGAATTAAGCACACGGCAGTCTTGCAGTACATATTGTAAATAGAACTGCAGCACATGGCAGTCTTGTAGTACGTATTGTAAATAGAACTGAAGCACACGGCAGTCTTGCAGTACATATTGTAAATAGAACTGAAGCACATGGCAGTCTTGTAGTACATATTGTAATAGAACAGCGGCACTCGGCAGTCTTGCAGTACGTATTGTAAATAGAACTGCAGCACACGGCAGTCTTACAGTACATATTGTAAATAGAACTGCAGCACACGGCCGTCTTGCAGTACATATCGTAAATAGAACTGCGGTACAGGCTTTAGCCTTTAACCTGATGTTTAAAAACAAAAAGTTGTATTTTTATCTTAAAGTGCATTAATTGCTAAATATTTAAAAAATATAAAATTTTTGTTTATCTTATGACATTTGTGATATATTAGCTTACTTTTCTTAATCTTTAGGACTGAAGTTTATGAAACTACTGCTTAGTGCACAATAAAATAACGACTCTGAGATAAGGCAGTTTTTGTACAGTGCATAGTGCAACAAGTTTAGTTTCTAGGGTTATACAGTACATATATATTATATACGTTTATCCAAAGGGATCCATATCATATACAATTTTCGCGCAAAAGATACGGAATCAGAGCTGGGAACTTTTGAATGGTGGATATCGGCCCCAGTATTAATGCTTGATTCACTCTTTTTCTTAATCTCGAAATTAATTAATGCTTGTTCTCCCCTTGTTATTAATCTCCAGATTAATTAACCGATCGGGATTAAGGTAATCCCATTCTAAAGTGTAAGGCATTACCTTTACTGATAAATATATGGTTTAAATGCATAATTGTTTATATTTAAATTAGTTTTAATACATTTAATGGAATTGAGTCCTTTCAAATCCCTATATCTTTGAAACCTGATAGTGTAAAACTTTGATATTTCAAACTTAGACTATTTAGTCTAACAGAAGTTTTAATTTGAAATATCAAAGGTCTACATTATTAGGTTGCACAATAAAGGGAGAAGAAAATTTGATTTTGTGACAACAACGATATTCTACATGGTTCTTATATTTGATATAGTATTATATATGTCATAGATTGAGCAGAGAATACATCATCGTACTCAAGTTCTAACTCGGAGTCAGGATTAGAACTGGGTTCAAGCGTGGACGAGTCGTCTTCCAGAGAAGGGGGAGGAAAGACGAACTTCGAACCAACGTCAGCTTCAGGAATATTACGAGGGGTAATTTTATCCAGAGATTGAGGCAAAGATCCTAGTGTTATATATGTATATATATATATATGTTATATATGTATATATATATATATTATTTTTAAATACTTGGGACTGTAACAAACAAAGAAAATTGAAAATATCATTCCTCAATCTTCTTGGCAACAAATCAGGGCAAAAACATTTTACAAATTATTAACAAAATTTTATTTTTCATGTTTATGTTACAAAACAAAAAATAAACAATAAATTAGAAACCACCCCTGAATTAAAAAACATTTAAAAATATTTCTTTCTAAGATTTAAGCTTTTTTTAAGTTGTCAGTACCTCCTAAGAAGTAACCACGCAAGCACTGGCATCTACGGGATGTCTCACGAAACATGAAAGTTGGTGAATAGTTTTGAATGTCTTCTTCCATATACTGTATTAGATATTAAAGACTTTTTGCAGTTAATTTATTTTAAAAAAAATATTTAACTCATATATATTTTTATGTGAAATCATTTTTACTACAATATATAACTGTCATAGAAACAGTGTTTTTAGTCTCTTTAGTATCAAACAACTTATCAAATTATGGAAGAAGACATTTAAACTATTCACCAACTGTCATGTTTCGTGGAACATCCTGTTACTTACTAAGATTAAAAACTATATCTTCTATATTTATATATATATACAGTTGTAATCTCTGTTTGTCTGTCTGTTTGTTTGTTTGTTTTTCCGATCATAACACAGGAACCCTTAAACCGATTTGCCTCACCGATTCTATGAGTTGAGTTGGCCGACTTTAATAGGGAAAAATAGTTAAAATCGTAATTTACCACCAAGTGCGGGTAAACAGCGGGAGTAAATATGAATAACCTGGGCAAGGCTGGGTTCCCAAAAACTAGGTAAATTTTAATGAAGTTATAATGATAAATCATAATTGCAAAAGTTAATTACAACAGTTTGTTATGTTCAGATATAAAACGGGTGTTAATTTGGGGCACATCTATGTATTTATAAAAAAATCATCTCCACTTGGGTATCTGTCTATTAGGATGTTTGTATGTCCCTTAGATATATCAGGAAACCTTTGACCGATTTGCTTCGAATTTTGAATTTTAAAGGTTTTCTTTAAAAATACTAATGATTGTAATACGAAGAATTTAAGAGACATCGCAAGAATTTATAAAATGTCATCTTTTTAATCTAATGGTAATTGAATGCTGCAGATATTTAAAACTGTTCCCTCCTACTTGATGGTTACAAATTTACTATCAATGTTCTACATATTTAGAGCTAAATTTAACTAGTATTTCCCTCCATTTTTAGTTAGGGGGATTCGCCTTAAAATCTATGAATCTAATGAATTTGACAAATTATGCTAAAATACTTAGAAGACGACATTTACTAATGATTTTAGTTATACTTTTCTCCCATCTATTAGCCAAGGAAGATGTGAATTCTAACTAATTTTTACATGCGCGCAAACCCATCATTAATACAATTTATGTTGTTTTCAAATATTGGGTTCAAAATATTAGGGTTTTTTTTTAGAAAGACGACTTTTATAAATGTTCCTATCTTATAAATTCTGCTATTTCAACAGTTTAGATCGAAAAAAGACAATTCATGTGGATGTAAGTTGTAAAGCGTGCAATTTGTGTTTTTTACGCGTTCAAAGAATATGCCTACAAAGTGAAAACAAAAGTCTAGATATATCATGAATACCTTTAAAAAAAGACGACTTTCATGTCAATCACTAAAATTCAAGTTACAGACAAAAATATGGTTTCATTCGCAAAAGTTTATTTCTTGGTAAGTGTAAGTTTGTTAAAACAATTTCAGAAATATTTGATTTGTTGGCGTGTATATCAATACAAGACGACTTTTCTATATTTTTTCAAATTGATTTACATGTAAACAAAGAGAAGCTGTTGATTGACAGCTTCTATTTGTTCAAAGTGAATAAATAGTAAAGTGGAACAGACTAAGGCAACGACGACAGGTTGGGCCATAAGGTTTTATTTGGTTTGGAAAAAGGAATGGAATAAACCTGAATCGCACCTCTCTTAATATATTTAAAGCTATGTCTAGTTCTCAACTCTTAAATCTGTCAAAATACAAAGGTGAAGACCAAGAGATATATTTCGAAGATCTAATTATTTTTCGGTATCACAAATTCTGCATTCCTTGTTTTACAGATTATGCATGCAGGCATTATTGTGCTGTCTGAAATTATTTATTGTACAGTAAAATGGCTAAAATTCACTTCTAAAATCTTAATTTACGTTAATCTATATTTAAGTTAAATACAAATTTATTATTATTATTTGTATACAAAGGGAGTCCAGTTTCTGTTGTATACTGTGCACTCGGTACATACCAATTTATATATATATATATTATTTTTAAATACTTGGGACACAAAATGTCGTCATCCTATTATGATGATTTTGGCCCACTTTAGTATTTATTCACTTTTCTATTTGTTTCCATGTTAACGTGTATCCATGCTGTTTGAAAGCTTGGTAGAAATCAAAAGTCGTCTTTATTGCATTAATATATTCGACGACAGCTGTATTAATAAAACAAAGTTATTGCCCATCACTGGTAGATTAATCACTAGACCTCTTTCACTCAAAAGTTTCAACCTGAACACTTTTAAATGTATGGATCGATATAGTGTAAATCGGTTTACATGAACTATATATTCATTAAGTTTAGAAGATTAACCACTAAACAGCTTAATCCCTTCGAACTTAAACCAACCCTCCATTTAAAAGTTTAAAGCTCATTTTAACAAATAAATTAGGCTGTTGTGATTACGCAGAAATGCTCAGGATTTTCATATCTGAAGACACAGGTAACTTTTTTCTTTTGTTTTATCATTGAGAGGTGAGTTAGATAGCTCTAAAGGGGAATGAAATTCATACGTTTTATGGACAGACAAATATGCTAATTTATTTATTGACGGATTGAAGAAACTATATAAGCGTAATTTCAAGTTACTCTCCATGCATAGATGCATGGCAATGTCAGATTCACAACGGTACCCTTGAAACCTTTTAATATGGAGGTATAGTTGTTTCTCGAGGGTTGAAAGTGATAATTTCTGATTTTTCCTTTATGTGTTTCTGCATGAGAAATGCGCAAGTCACTTTTTTAGAGAAACTCCAATTAGACATAAAGAGTTTTCAAAATTATAAACATTCAAATTCAAGCTTGATGAGACAAAGATTTTAACCCTATAGGCAGGGGGTCTGAATCTGAAAAAGTCCTTAGAGAATAGGTATAGGGTTAAAATGCTTGTCTTTAGCCCAATTTTTCAAGGCCAGCTCAGTGAAAAAAATTAGACCGATAACTTTAATATTTCTGGTTATCACTGTAGTAAACAAACAGCTGTTTTGCATTTTTCTCCGGAAAAAATATGAAAAAAATATTTACCTGTATAAGGAGTCCATCGAAAAGTCTATTGCGTCAGTAAGGGATCTGGAGGAACCTGAGTTTTCAGCTAGAGACAGAAATTCTCAGGTTTTATGAATTTATTAAATTATATTTTATAATGTACAGTGACACTCATTAAACTGTGGAATGCAATGCTTAACATTAATCTTCCTGTACCACAGTTTTGTTAGATATATAATCGCATTAGACTTTTTTTCATTTCGTTTGTTCATCGTTTGTGAGCGACCCAATTCGTTCTTTTTTTTAATCGTTCGGAATAAAATTTATTTAGTTCATTCTCAAAATGATTGCTCATTTTCTATCTATTTCGTTCGTTTTCCCACTGCACGATTGTTCAGTAAAATCGTTAGTTCTGTAAAATTGTTCATTCAGTAATCGTTTATACAATGAAATTGCTCTTTAAAAAAAGAGTAATAGTTTTTTTAAAAATATTGTTCGAAAAAATCGTTCTTACAATAACAAAACCAATAATTTTTAAAAAAACTTTGTTAAACAGATCGTTTATTTATTAATAATAATAGTTTTTTTTTCAAAAATATTTTGGAAAATTTGAAAAAAATATAGTTATTTTGCTCGTTTTTTTCTGAACAAATCTACACATTTCATCAACATTTCGTTTGAAAAATTGAGTTCGTTCACAAAAGCGATGCCCACCTCTCAGCTTTATGAACAGATTTTTGCCGAATTTAGATTCCTTTTCTTCCAATTTTGAATTAAGGATGCCGTGGGTAGGTCCATAGATGCTGTACGAGATCTTGAAGAGCCTGAATTTTCAGCTAGAGATAGGAATACACAGGTCTTTTTATGATTGGTACAACTAAATGTTCAGCAATGAGGGGGGGGGGGGCAAATTTTTTAAATGATGAAAATAAAGAATTTTGTAAAACATTTGAGCATGTGCTTAAATAATTTTATTTAGACTTCTAAACTAGATTTTACATCTACTTGTGTGTAATCAAATTAAAAGCTGTCTCTTTCATCTATACTCACATTAAAACTTCTAAAAAAAGTTGCATAAGGTTTCTAAACGTTTGCTCAATTTTACAGTGTCGCAACATCGTTATCTCTGATTTCACCTCCCTAACTCACTCAAACTGTATTGTAGCCCTTGGCATTTACATTTTAGAAACATATAGCATTTGCTTTTAGCTTAAGTTTTAAAAAAAGTAATTGGCAAAGTTATCAATTATTTGCAGGTAAGAAAATGCAATCGTTGGATCACTGTAAACTGCATTTAAACTCAAGTATTTGTAACATTTTCTACAGGAGGCCGTCGCAAGGGCCATAGATGCTGTACGAGATCTTGAAGAGTCAGAGTTTTCAGTTATAGACAGAAATACACAGGTCCTTTTCTGTATTTGAAATTCAATTTTAATTATTTACAACTATACTTTACAGGGAAGTTTAGAGTATTTTACTTTACCAAGGGTTCCCAACATCAATATTGCCTTCAACACATCCACAGCGCAGCGAGGGATGTTTTGTAGGCAAAATTGGTCGAGGGAAAACGTGGTTAAGTATTATTTTAATTTCCCGAAAAAGTAGTTGTATACAGTTTTATCGTCTTTTGAGATGCAAATGGGCGAATTTTTTCACGAAAACTTCGCAGAGCGGGTCGTTATTTTACTTAACTGTTTTATAGGGACATTAAGTGATTGAACCTCCCACCACTCATAGGTCATTAATGTTGGTCATAGGTGGTGAACAATTTGATTTACATCTGTCGACACATTTTAAATAACTTTAGTACATTTTGAAAATTTTTACTGTATTAGATTATGACAGTTTTTTTCATTGTGGTTTACAGAGAAAATATAGAATATTTCATTTATCAGATAAAGGTTTAAAGGACACTAATTTCAGCCATCTCATTAAATGGAGGCTACTTTGAAATTACCTCATACAGTCCCTTTAATCATAGTTTCTTTAAGGAGGCAGTTGGAAGATCAATTGATTCTGTTCGGGATTTAACAGAACCTCAGTTTTCAGCTTAACAGTTAGAAATACAAAGGTCCAGGAAAATTCCACTTTATTTATAAACTTGTATTTTCAGTAATTTTAATTCTCCAAAATATTTCGAAAATACTAAATCATTAAAATTAAGACATTAGATATTAAAGTGTCAAATAAAAAGATTAGAGATCAGTGGGGAGGGGGGGGGGGCTAGTTAAAATAAAATAAATTAATAAGGTTAAATTTTAAAATAGATGGCGTTGTTAATCTTGAATGCCTGAAATCAAATATAAATCAGAACTATTGTGTTGAAAATCTCGGGATCAACAGTATTTACTTTAATTCAAAGATCAGGCATTGATCCTCACATCTAAAAGTGTCCACATTGGATATCAAGATAAAGCATTCAAGCTTAACGATACTCAACACAAAAGTTCCAACATTTTGATTACACTCATAAGTGTAACATTGGGGGTGAGCAATAGTCCTCTTGCCCCCTCCCAGATCAGGTGTGGCAGGTTAAAAAATGACCTAACCTAACCATCTTCAAAAGGGTGTTTTCCCTCAACCCCCCTTCTCTAAGAAGCGCCTGAGTAAGCGCCTGATCAAACTGTAGAATATTTTGATTGTAAATTCTCAATATTTTTTTTTCTAGGAGGCAATTGAAAGAACAATAGATGCAGTCAGAACCAGAGTTCTAAATAACAAGAACTAAAACATTGAACTATATATTATCCATTGTGTAAATGCATCTTTAATAAAAGTTTAAGATAAAAAAGAAAAGAAAATCTTTTCTTTTCTTATCTAACATCTTTAACATTTCGTTCTAAGAGAATTGTTGATTTTGGTTTGGTTATACACAGTTACATATTAATATTTAACAGTCTTAAAAAATGTTGATGTTTTGCTTACCGCATTTATTTACTTCATAAACTAAAATAGTTTCTAGGAATAAAGTTTATCAAAAGCAAAAAAATGAGTGCAAAATCTAGACTTTTTTGATAAGATGAGAAGACCAAAATGGATTAAAGTTTTTTTCCCGGAAACCCTTAATTTTTTAAAAACTTTTTAAAATTCCACGGGCAATGTCAGGCACCAGGCACGACGGGAGTCACTATGACTATGAATAATAATGATTAAATTTCTTGTATTCAAGGTTTAGCGTATTTTGAATCACCCTGAGTACAAATCTCTATTTCCATTAGTTTGAGGGTTATATCAAAGGGACTGTAAACTTTATTTAAAGGGTTAATCAGTTTACAGCAGTCCTTAGGATTCATTTACTTTTTATGCCGATCCGGCTTCTGGTGGGTCCGGAGTCAGGTTCAGCACATTTAATGATTTTTTCCCGCTTGATTTTGTGTGCTGAAATTTTGCGAACCATTAAGGGATTTGTAAATTTTTGTTATTCTTTATTAGTAAACGATTTTAAATCTGTTCAAAGAGCAACATTTTTGGTTTTGGTTGATATTCAACCTAATTGGATTCGGATCCAGGGTGCCAACATCTTGCGGATCTTAACTTGAAAACGCCAATTTCGTTCAATTCTTTCTGTGACAGTAATCTGCACGTTACTTGCACAGAGGAAACACAATTGAAGATTATTGATTTTTCAATAGAAATCATAAAAATCCTAAAAGTTTGAAGCAAAATCATAGGAGTTGGAGTAAAATTCCAGGGTTTACAGTTTTGATTTCAGGGTTTGGAGTAAAATTTTAGGGTTGGGAAAAATTATCTCAGGGGTTGGAGAAAAATCCCAGGGTTTGGAGTAATGATCCCAGAGTTTGGAGTAGAATATCAGGGTTTGGAATAAAATCTCAGAGTTTGGAGTAAAATCCCAGGGTTTGAAACAAAATCCCAGGGTTTAACGCAGAATCCCAGGGTTTGAAGCAAAATCCCAGGGTTTGGAGTAAAATCCCAGGGTTTGGAGTAAAATCCCAGGGTTTGAAGTAAAATCCTTGGGTTTGAAGTAAAATCCCAGGGTTTGGAGTAATGATCTCATGGGGTGGAGTAAAATCCCAGGGTTTGAAGCAAAATCCCAGGGCTTGAAGTAAAATCTCAGGGTTTGAAGTAAAATCCCAGGGTTTGAAGCAAAATCCCAGGGTTTGATGTAAAATCCCAGGGTTTGGAGTAAAATCCCAGGGTTTGGAGTAAAATCCCAGGGTTTGGAGTAATGATCTCAGGGTTTGGAGTAAAATCCCAGGGTTTGAAGCAAAATCCCAGGGTTTGAAGCAAAATCCCAGGGTTTGATGTAAAATCCCAGGGTTTGGAGTAAAATCCCAGGGTTTGAAGTAAAATCCCAGAGTTTTAAGTAAAATCCCAGGGTTTGGAGTAAAATCCCAGGGGTTGGAGTAAAATCCCAAGGTTTTGACAAACAAAAAAATCATTGAACGCAAATTTATTTCATCTAAAGTTTAAGCAGTTAGCATGTTTATATAATCCGCCAAGAAGATCAAATCAAGCAGACCATTGGCAGATTCTGAAGTGTATTTTTAGTAATTTAGCCCTTGCTAGCTTGGATGCTTGGGAAATGGAAAGATGGTTTTTAGATCTGTACCTGTAACAAAAAAGTTATTGGCGTTTTAAGATCTTAAAAACCGTCCTGTGCACTACCCTTGGCATTAAAAAAGAAAAACCCTGTTTAGAGTTAAAAAGGTTACCCAGATGCCATTTTGAATAAATATTTACTAAACTATAGTAGTTTCTAGGAATAAGGTTTATCAAAAGTCAAAAATGAGTGTAAAACTTTTTGATGAGATGAGAAGACCAAAATGGATTAAAGTTTTTTTTTTTCTGAAAACAGCCGACATTTTTTTGTATTTTACAGTGTGACATGGAAACTCATTTATTTGAGATCAGACAGAGCTTTCAATGGTACTGTTTTGAATCACACATGCACTTTTTTTAAAACCTACCTAGCAAAATGTCTAGTTGCGCGCCTAAGTTGTCCCCTCTTGTTATTAATCGTCAGTTTAAATTCAGGGGCGGATACAGGGGGGGGACATTCGCCCCCCCCTCACAGATTCAGGGAGGGGCGTAGCCCCCCTGAATTTGGAATTTTTGTTCCTATTTTCAGAATAGCTTTTCAATATGCTTAAGGGAAAGAAACCCTAGCGCAAAACACGAAAAATATCTGTCTTAATAAACTATAATGTGTGAAAAGTTAAAATCTAGTTTAATCCTTTAGTCATTAATTTTGACTCTTTTTGAGTCTTTTAAGTCAAAAAATTTTTTCGCGTGCGGCGCGATTTTTTGTTCCTAATTTTGAATTTTTTTGTTCCTAAAAAATCTTGCCCCCCCCCCCTTCCACTTAATCCTTCATCCCCCCCTGATTCCGGGTATAAATCACAAAAATAATTTCAAGAAGTGAATGGGGGTCTGCTTTTTTTTTGTTCCCTAAAAAATCTTGCCCCCCCCCCCTCACTTAAATCCTGTATCCGCCCCTGAGCTTAATTAATCGATCGGGATTAAGGAGAACCCATTTTGAAGTTTTCAGCAATGCATGTAATATATGTTAAGTATGTAACACATGTCGCTTGATCCACTAGATCAAAACTTATGCAAACATTTTACTACACAACTTCCGTAGCACCCAACACCGAAAATTAATTAATATTATTGTCTCCTGTAACTCTTTAAAGCTTATTAGCTATCTGGGGTTCTAGGAAGAGAGAGCACTTTGAATTGTGAAAAATGTGTATCTTATATAACATCGCACCAATTTTTTTAATTTATTTACCACAAGCATGAGAACATAATGTGTGTCATTTATTTTGAAGAAGTTGTTCTTTATGAAATATGTCAAAAAAAGATTATAAAATTACATGTTTGCAATAAAGTTATATTTTAATTAAAAACAACAAATTTTTGGAAAATTATTTATTTTCTTTAAAATTCTAGAGACACCTAGCGGTGTCTTTACACAACACCTGTAAATCACATGATTCTTAAGCGGTTTCTTATACAATACATCTAGCGCCACTTAACACTGTAAATTAGAACTATAAGTTACAATAAAATTAAGCTAATCGTCATATGTTATTTTTATAAAATGAGTTTAAAAATAATTGTGCAAGCTTTTACTTACAATTAATTGTAATCGAACAGTAATATTTAAACGGACAGGGGTAACCAAGAGGGGCAAAAAAGGGAGGCTTATCAAGAGGGGTACAAAAAGAAGGCACAACAGGGGCTGACCATTAGGGGCACAAAACAGGGGTCTTACCAAAAAAGGGCCTACCAAGAGGAGTCCAAAGGGCCACAAAGGGCACCCCAGACTAACCAGAGTGAGGAGCATTCGGTTTCTTCTATTTGAAATCAAACGTGTTTTGGTCTTATTTTCAATAATCATTTACTTTACGGATTTGTTTATTTTATACATTTTCATTCAAAATACATATGCCAACAAAAAAGTATTTTATAAAAAAGGCTAACAAATTATGTTTAATGGGTCAAATTGTGATCGAAAGTCACAGCTTTCTGGAATATTGACAGAACCATTAAATCCACGTGAGGGGGGGGGCTTACCAAGAGGGGCACAAAGGGGGGCTTACCAAAAGGGCACAAAAGCAGGGCTTATCATGAGGGGTGCAAAGGGGGGCTTGACAAGAGGGGCGCAAAAAAGGCTTTACAAGAGGGGCACAAAAAAATTTATTTTGATTCATCAATATTGAAACATGATTTCCTGTATTCTTATTGGTTTACATGTCTTAGTGCACTGAATCTAAATCAACATTGTTATGTTCTGTAAAATAAATCAAAAAAACTTATTATTTTTCTTAATCAGACATCAAAAAAGAAATAAATGTAACTGAAACGTTAAAAATTCAAGTTTGATTGAATTGGGTTCCCAGATTGTTTTTTGAAAATTTCCTGTTCTATTTACAATGTACAGTGGTCATGTATCTAGAGATGTGACTTGCACCGGCTGGGGTAGACGGTTCGAACCCTGCTACTTCAATAATTTTATCAATGGAAATACTTATATCTTATACATTAGGACTAATTTAGCAGTTTTCTGCCACTGTAGCTCAGAGTGGCAGGGTCTGTGCACCCATTGATATAACTTGTTTGATTAGGAAGGCTGATATTTCTTGACCTTGTTCTACGACCGGTGGCATATGCCTTGCAAATTACTTCGTAACAATCAGGGGGTCTGTGGTAAACTAGACCTCTGATTGCGATGTAGTATGCACGGGTCCCGCGACCCCTGGAGAACTGAACTTGGAAGGATGGAATGACTCGGCGATTTCTTCTAACAGCTTGAAATGCCAATGGCCCTTGGGAGCCCTTTCAATGCCATTTGCAAAATATTTATTCTCCTTTTTCATAGTTTCCACCATTCTTCTAGTGGGGAGGATCGAACCTGAGTTTAATTATATTAAGAAAGCAGCTTCTTGGCAATGAGCTAATCAATCTTTACATATATTATGTTATATTAATTAGACTTAAAAATGGATGAAAGGTAAAATCCCAGGGTTTGGAGTAAAATCCCAGGGTTTGGAGTAATGATCTCAGGGTTGGGAGTAAAATCCCAGGGTTTGAAGTAAAATTCCAGGGTTGAAGCAATCACAGGGTTTGGAGTAAAATCCCAGGGTTTGGAATAAAATCCCAGGGTTTGAAGTCTTGATCTCAGGGTTTGGATTAAAATCCCAGGGTTTAGAGTAAAATTCCAGGGTTTGAAGCAAAATCCCAGGGTTTGGAGTAAAATCCCAGGGTTTGGAGTAAAATCCCAGGGTTTGATGTAAAATCCCAGAGTTTGAAGTAAAATCCCAGGGTTTGAAGCAAAATCCCAGGATTTGAAGCAAAATCCCAGGGTTTGGAGTAAAATCCCAAGGTTTTGTCAAACAAAAAAATCATTGAACTGAAATTTATTTTATCTTAAGTTTAAGCAGTTAGCAGGTTTATATAATCAGCCAAGAAGATCAAATCAAGCAGACCATTGGCAGATTCTGAAAAAAATCAATGATGAAAATGTATAAGTGTATTTTAGTGTTTGAGAGCCCTTGCTAGTTTGGATGCTTGGGAAATGGAAAGATGGTTTTTAGATCTGTAGCTGTAACAAAAAAGTTATTGGCGTTGTAAGATCTTAAAAACCGTCCTGTGCACTACCCTTGGCGTTAAAAAATAAAAACCCTGTTTAGAGTTAAAAAGGTTACCCAGATGCCATTTTGAATGAGGCTCTTGAGGATTACATCTATCTGAACCTGGATAAACATCACCCCCATCCTTTAGCAAACAAGATAATAATTAGTTTAATTTCATATTTTATAATTTCTCCAGAATGGATTTGATTAGGACTCAAAATAATAATTTAGAAAAGTAATATTTCAGATTCTGTCAGCTCCCTGAAAACGTTTCTTTAAATATCTCACATCTAAGATTGCACTATATTTTGGGTACAGATGGTCATAGTTTCTTCGCACGAACAATTTTTTTGTGAAAAAAGGTGTCGTTCAGAAAAAAACGAACAATGGAAGAACGACTTGAATCATAAAGAAAAATCAATATTGTTCGTTTTTTTACTAAACGAACAAAATTACCGAAACGTTCTAAAAAAACATCGTTTTCTAAACATACGAACGATTTTTTTAAAACGATATTTTTTTTTACTGAATGAACAAATTTTTTATAGAAACTATCGTTTTTTTTGCTAATTGAACGATTTTATTGAACAAAATTTAACTGAGGGATTCTTTAGTGAGAAAAATAAGGAAATAGATTAAAATTGATTTATAATTTTGAGAACAAACCAAACCAATTTGTTTTTAAACAAAAAACGAACGAAAGGGGTTGTTCACGCACAATTAAGCAAATTAACTGAAAAAAAGGCTGCGCATGCCCATCTCTAACTTTGGGAGGTCTTCAAATAGCAGGGTCCAAAAAGTGGAACCTAATCCTCCAGCAGTAAAATGTTTAAAAAAGATGATTGTAATGAAGTTTATATTTACCTGCATTTCCTGATCATATATTGGAAATGTACTCAGACTGTTGGCATATCTGTTCACGTACTTAATCATTGTGGATCCGACAACATTAGTTACTAAGACCAACTTTAATGAATTTGAGGCAGTTTGCTGAACTACCAACCGCCACTGGTTCACATCCTGAATCTCAAATTCAAAGTAAGATTCATGAGGATTTGAATTGGGTAATTCTAAAGTTTCATTAGGATTTGAAACAGTGATTCTAAAGAATCATGAGGATTAGAATCTGTGATTCTAAAAATCATGAGGATTGGAAATTTGGAATCTTTGATTCTAAGGAATCAGGAGGATTTGAATTAGTGATTCTAAAGATTTATGAGGAATAAAATCAGTGATCCGAAAAATGATGAGGATTTGAATCTGTGATTCTAAAGATTCATGAGGATTTGAACCAGTGCTTTTAAATATTCCTGAGGATTGGAATCTGTGATTTCAAAGCTTCCTGAGTATTTGAACCAGTGATTCTAAAGATTCAGGAAGATTTGAACAAGTGATTTTAAAGATTCATGAGGATTCGAATCTGTGATTTTAAAGATACATGATGATTTGAACTAGTGATTCTAAAGATTCAGGAGGATTTGAACCAGTGATTTAAAAGATTCATGATTTGAACAAGTGATTTTAAAGATTCATGAGGATTCGAATCTGTGATTTTAAAGATACATGATGATTTGAATTAGTGATTCTAAAGATTCAGGAGGATTTGAACCAGTGATTTAAAAGCTTCACGAGGATTCAAATCTGTGATTTTAAAGCTTCAGGAGGATTTGAATCGGTGATTCTAAAGCTTTATAAGAATTTGAACCAGTGCTTTTAAATATTCCTGAGGATTAAAATCTCTAATTTTAAAGATTCATGAGGATTTGAACCAGTGATTCTAAAGATTCATGAGGATTTGAACCAGTGATTTTAAAGATTCATGAGGATTTGACCCAGTGATTCTAAAGATTCATAAGGATTTGAAACAGTGATTTTAAAGATTCATAAGAATTTAAACCAGTGATTTTAAAGATTCATGAGGATTCAAATCTTTGATTTTAAAGATTCATGGGGATCTGAATCGGTGATTCTAAAGATTCATGAGGATTTGAACCAGTGATTTTAAAGATTCATGAGGATTCGAATCGGTGATTCTAAAGATTCATAAGGGGTTGAATTGGTGATTCTAAAAAAATAATGAGGACACAGGATTTGAATCGGTGATTCAGGATTAGAACTGGCTTTAGGTATTTCAGCAACCTCTCCAATTCATTAAATTTGGTCCCTGGATTCAAGAAGAAAGCACTCTCGGAGATAACATACTCCTGCCAGAGGAATGCATAGATGAGCTTGATCATGGTGGAGGCAATGTTGCCTTGAAGCTCACCCTTCTCCACCTCGTTCAGTTCAATATGACTTGTAGCATTACGGATCTAAAACACAGAGTATTCTAGCATAAAATTGAACTCTTGAAAATGACCAAAAAAAAGTTGGACGTTTCAAATCTCTGATAGAGTTATCGTGCAAAACTGAAAGATTTATCTATTATTAAAATTCGACTTTAAATTTCTCATTTCTAGGAAATTTAGTAGAAAATGACATGATTTTAGACTTTTTTTCCAAATGATATCTTTTAAATTACTAAAACTAATATTTAACATATTTTTTTTTTAATTGTTCAACCTCTGGTAGATAAAAATTGAAAATGAACTCTCTTTGTTCTTCTGGAAGATTAAACAGATTCATCAGTTCTGGGATTAGTATATCAGCAAGTGTATCATCAAGTAACAGAGTGAAGAAGGTACACACAAGACCTATAAATTAAACAGATTCATTAGTTCTGGGATTAGTATATCAGCAAGTGTATCATCAAGTAACAGAGTGAAGAAGGTACACACTAGACCTATAGATTAAACAGATTCATTAGTTCTGGGATTAGTATATCAGCAAGTGTATCATCAAGTAACAGAGTGAAGAAGGTACACACAAGACCTATAGATTAAACAGATTCATTAGTTCTGGGATTAGTATATCAGCAAGATTATTGTCAAGTAACAGTATGAAGAAAGTACACACAAGACCTAGGAAGGTGGTAGAGTAAATTGTAATATACTAATAATCATTTTAAAAAGAACCATTTCCCATTTGTGAGTATAAAAGTAAAAGTAAAAGGAAAAGTACATTTACCATTTACATTTCCCTAAATATTTAAAAGGAAACTTTTGTGCCATTTATCATTCATAGTCAATTCATGCACGATTTCTTTATAGCATTAACTACAGTTGAGTTGGTTCGATTTCACAAGTTTGGGACAAAATAATACTGTTAATATAATTGTCAATGTATTGTTAGCTCGAGATAAACTATTTCTGGGGAAGCGCTGCGAATTTTATTATCCCAAAATTTTGATAGGTGACTATTTTCAATGATGTTTTTATATATGATCTTGCTTGAGAAAATATACAAATTATGGCAAATCAGTCAAGGGGTTTATGAGACCTACAGAGATTACTATCTTATATTAGTCTACTCGAGAGAACCTGAGAATGTGAGGTAGTAGTCAGGTACATCAAGATCCAGGATTGCTTGGGTCCAATTTTCAACTGGAGTAGTGATAAACAACTCAGTGAGCCCCTTTAAATCAACTCAAGTTAAAATCCCTAATGTTGGTTTATCCATTGCTTGAAAAATAATCCTTTTTAAAAATGAATGCAATTATTTGAAAACCTGAGTAGCTTGAACAGCAGAGCCGGAGCGTGAAGTTAGACTCAGTTCTTTGACAATAGAGGACTCTGTAGGCAGGTTGTCAACCATCGCCTGAACTCATCAAATAAGTTCAAAGCTTTTATACTGTGGATCAATTGGAAAATCTGTACTGAATATACAGGGTTACCCACAAAGGATGAGACAAATAATAAAGTTTTATTCCATATGAACGTTTGATCTTTCTGTAGTCTTAATTACAGTCTTTTGTAGATGTACAGTGGTACCTAATAAATTGGAATATGAAGACGACGTGTTAGCAAATGTTTGAGAATCATCATCTTTCATCTCCGCCGAGTCTCAAAGTACTAAAATATTGGGCAAATGGAGCATACAGGGAACCAACAATTTAAGAACAATCCTCATATACAGGGTGTCCCACGAAACATGACAGTATGCAGGACGACTTGAATGTCGTCTTGATTATTGATATAATTTGCTGCGTTTATTTGTCAATCTAATTTTAGAAGTAAATTTCTAGAGATAATAATCACAAAATTTCTCTTGTCCTGCCATTTCCAAAATGTGGTCTGCCTTTTTTGTGCTTTCAATATTGCCCGAGATATGAAGAATTTCGTTCAGATTTCGACAATTTTGCTTTTATTTAACAAAATTAAAATCTGAACCAAACTCTTTATATCTCCGGTAATATTGAAAGCACAAAAAACGCAGACCACTTTTTGGAAATGCCAGGGCTAGGAAAATTATGTGATAATTGTTTCAAGAATCATGCACGTTAAAGTAGATAGAAGACTAAATGTCACAAATAAATTCAAATACCAAAGACGACTTTCAAGTCGTCTTCCTATTGTCATGTTTCGTGGGACACCCTGTATATACATATATGTCAGCTTTAGCCGGCTTAACGGCTGGACCGAATGGGCTACCATTTTTTGAGGAGACCCTTGAGAAAAAAATTCAAATTTTTATTAAAACAGAATTTTTTTAATGCTTCTAAAATTCCGCGGGCAATGCCGGACACTTCAGGTAGTTATTCAATAAATCTGCTCTGAAGTCTCATTCTCTGTGGGTAACCCTGTATCCGTAAAGATTCTATAAACATGAGTTATTAGAAGAAATATGCTCAAGACCAACGAGAGACTACTAAACAAGGCAACTGAGCTGGGAACTTTAGAATGGATGACCTTTAATCCTGACTTCTTGATCCGAATATCCACTGTGGAAACTTTTAATTTTAGTCCTTAATCCACTCTTTTTCTCTCTCTTTGGATATCCGTACATTATTTTCTCCAATGAGAGTGCAGGAATATAGTTCAGAAATTGTATTGACCAATGACAGCCTTGAAAATAAATTCTATCCCATGAGAGAAATCCGCAATTTCTAACAAATAAAGAATTTGTTGTCGGCCATTTTGTAAATTAATCGGCGAAGAAAATATTTAATAATACGTTTGAGATTCTTTTTTAACCAATTTTAACTAATGCATTAATAAATAAATGGGTAAGAAATTAAGTGAAGGCCCTTCCAGTCAAGAAAACGAACCAATCTGGCGTGCTTGGAATACAACTTGTTGAT
Source organism: Eurytemora carolleeae (assembly GCF_000591075.1). Lineage (NCBI taxonomy): Eukaryota > Metazoa > Arthropoda > Copepoda > Calanoida > Temoridae > Eurytemora > Eurytemora carolleeae. The sequence continues at coordinate 100,461 of NW_019396149.1, forward strand.
CTAAATATTTAATCTCAAGACTAACATAATCTCGAGATTATGTTAGTCTTGAGATGCAAAAACTGAGGATTAAGCATTAATCCTGATATCCACCATTCTAAAGTTCCCAGCTCTGATTAAGCAACATGGACTTTTTGTCGATTTAAATCTAAGCTTTGCATAAAAAACTGAGCTCTAATTTAAGTAAATGAAACCATTGTATTAAGGAGGTAAAGTCGTAAAGATTGATAACAAAAAATATATGAAATTAACTCTTAAAGAGACTGTACGCGCAATTCCGTGGATGATAAAGTCGGATTCACAATGGTACCTATAAAACCCCTATCTTATATCTGGAAGATAAATTTTTCTAGTGTTAAAAATGTTTATTACAGACGGTTCCAAATTTTCCCGCAGTAGAAATGCGCAAGTCACTTTTGTAGATAATCAGCATTTGAAAATAATCAGTTTTCAGTCTTACAAACTTGATCAGACAAAACTTTGAAGGGTACCATTGTGAATCGTCTTTGCATGGAGGCCGGAGGGTACCTTGAAATTACGCTTACATTCCCTTTTGAATGGGAAGAAACGAGAAAATATATTAATAATTTAAAATTTCAAGTTTTGAAAGAAACTATTTACAACCTGATGAGCCACATACGAAACAATATCTATAAATCTATTGTCCGCTACATTGCCCAGGTATGTATGGCTTCCATGCCAGAAGGATGAACCCATAGTGAGAGTGGCAAATCCCTATTTTAGTAAAACATATATATTTTAGATGCTGCATCAAATTTTCAGAAGAATACTGCAACCATGTTTAGTTTTTTTGGCGAGGCAAAAAGGAACCAAATTACAGTGGTAGGTGAACATATCAATTCAATAAAGACGACCTTTTTATTAAAGTTTTAATTAGTAAAAAGCTTATTTCGAATTACAAGGTTACAAGTAATTAAAGAAAAGCTTTTCAGATTGACAACTTCTTTTTTTTCATTTTTTTCATGTTTTGGTGTATCAATGCTGTTTAAACGTTTGATATGAATCAAAAATGAAATCGAAAGTCGTCTTCATTATAATTATAAAATCGCTTGCCACCGTATCCGACAAATACAATGATTTCTTCGAATAAACTAGTCTAACCAAATGGGCCAATCATTTTATTTAAGTGATTTTGACTTGTTTCTTAGATTATATTTTGTCCCAAATTTTAATAAAGTTTACAATTATAAACTATCTAGAGTTTAACTGTACCTGAAGAAGAGCTCTAACATTCTCCTTAGGCATACTCCATAGATCTTTATGCTGTAAAGAGTAAAACTTTTAAAATCTTTTCCTTTAAAACAAAATCTGTTATTTTACATTTATAGACAACAGTTTTTTTTAGTAATTTCTGGCTCTTTAAACATTAAAGTAAGACATGTTTTTTTTAGTTTTTGTTTTATTTTGTTCTTGATTCATTGGATGTAAAATTTGTTTCTTCATCTTACAGCATAGGCCATTCTCAGAGCTGATAGTATTTCTTTACAAAAATATTTTTTTACCTGGCATATTTGAGTGTTATTTCACCAGGCATATTTGAGTGTTATTTTATATGGCATATTTAAGTGTTATTTCACCTGGCATATTTGAGTGTTATTTCACCTGGCATACTTGAGTGTTATTTCTCCTGGCATATTTGACTGTTATTTTACCTGGCATATTTGAGTGTTACTTCACCTGGCATATTTGAGTGTTATTTCACCTGGCATATTTGAGTGTTATTTCACCAGGCATATTTGAGTGTTACTTCACCTGGCATATTTGAGTATTATTTTACCTGGCATATTTGACTGTTATTTTACCTGGCATATTTGAGTGTTAGTTCACCTGGCATATTTGTCTGTTATTTTACCTGGCATATATGAGTGTTATTTCACCTGACATATTTGAGTGTTATTTCACCTGGCATATTTGAGTGTTATTTCACCAGGCATATTTGAGTGTCATTTCACCTGGCATATTTGAGTGTTATTTCACCTGGCATATTTGAGTTTTATTTCAGCAGGCATAATTGAGTGTTATTTCACCTGGCATATTTGACAGTGTTATTTCACCTGACATATTTCAGTGTTATTTCACCAGGCATATTTGAGTGTTATTTCACCTGGCATATTTGAGTGTTATTTCACCAGGCATATTTGAGTGTTACTTCACCTGGCATATTTGAGTATTATTTCACCTGGCATATTTGAGTGTTAGTTCACCTGGCATACTTGAGTGTTATTTCACCTGGCATATTTGAGTGTTATTTCACCTGGCATATTTGAGTGTTACTTCACCTGGCATATTTGAGTGTTACTTCACCTGGCATATTTCAGTGTTATTTCACCTGACATATTTCAGTGTTATTTCACCAGGCATATTTGAGTGTTAGTTCACCTGGCATATTTGAGTGTTATTTCACAAGGCATATTTGAGTGTTAGTTCACCTGGCATATTTGAGTATTATTTCACCTGGTATATTTTAGTGTTAGTTCACCTGGCATATTTGAGTGTTATTTCACCAGGCATATTTAAGTGTTAGTTCACCTGGCATATTTGAGTGACCACATGATAGTAAGCAACATTGGAAGCATAGTTACAGGGTTCATAAATAGTGATGTTGTGGAAATTCTGATATTTTACAGATCTAGACTGGTTTTTGAAACTTAACTTAATCTAAATAATTCTTTTGAATGTGAAAGCTAACCCTCCAAGATTTGTTACTTCTGAAATGATAATTAGCACATTTCTTATTAGTCGAATTAAAATAATCCAAACTTCTGTTGGACTAATGAAGGTTAGATTCAGGTATATTTCTTTAAGTGATCTTTTTCCTTCTTATAAATGCGATTTCTTGTGCGTCATTTGACAACAAAGATGAAAATGAAATAAAATCTGTAATCCCTGAGTCGTAGCATTCTGCTCATGATACTTGTGACAGTGCCCGGTATCTAGACATCCACCCCATTCATCCTAGACATTTATTGGAACTTAGACATCTATTAGAACCTATAGATATTTATTGGAACATAGACATTTATTGGAACCTAGACATTTATTGGAACCTAGACATTTATTGGAACCCTGACATTTATTGGAACCGAGACATTTATTGGAACCTAGACATTCATTTATACCTATACATGTGCTGGAAACTAGACAATGATTGGAACCTAGATATTTATTGGAACCTATAGATATTTATTGCAATTAACATTTAATGGAACCAAGACATTGGAACCTTTATATTTATTGGAACCTAGACATTTATTCGAGCCTAGAAAATTATTGAACCTAGACATTTATTGGAACCTAGACATTTATTGGAACCTACATATTTATTGAAACCTAGACAATTATGGGAACCTAGACATTTTTTTGAATTTAGACATTCATTTATACCTATACATGTGCTGGAAACTAGACAATGATTGGAACCTAGATATTTATTGGAACCTATAGATATTTATTGCAATTAACATTTAATGGAACCAAGACATTGGAACCTTTATATTTATTGGAACCTAGACATTTATTCGAGCCTAGAAAATTATTGGAACCTAGAAAATTATTGGAACCAAAACATTTATTGGAACGTAGAAAAGTATTATAACCTAAACATTTTTTTAATTATAGACATAAAGGAATTTTAACATTTATTGAAACCTGAACTTTTTTTTGAAATATAAACATTCATTAAAACCTAGACATTTATATAAACCAAGACATTTATGAGAACCTGGACATTTATGAGAACCTGGACATATATTGGAACCTTAACATTTATTGGAGCCTCTGGTTCTACCTCTGGAGTTCCATTAGAATCAGAGTAAGCAATCATCCCTGCCCATGCAGCATCCTACAAATACAATTAGGATTCTCAATTTCCAATTTTTTACTTAATTATTTTGAACTTTTTATTAAGGATCTGCATGCAAAAGATTATTTAAAAAAAAGTAATTGGTTTGGAAGTTTTCAAAATAACTGGAAATTTATTGAAAGCGTAAAAAAAACTTTTTAGCAAAGAATCTTGTGTTTCTTAAACAATTTATAAAAATGTACAGCAGGACTGTATGTAGTAAATGCCCTACTCCAATAAACTCTTTTAGACCAGTATCATTTCAGGTGCAACTCAATCTACAACTCGCGATTCATCACCTTCAAATAACATAGCTAATATTAATCCGGATACGTAATCCTGTATTCTCAGGTATCTGTCTTCCAAGATACAACTCAATGTAATTCCCAATCTATATTTATCTTTCCAGAAAATGATTCAGGACCCTTTTTGCTATACAAGAAAGAATTACTCTCACACCGTAATCAAAGTGAAGTATTATTCCAACTGACGTTTATTTTACGTTCTATGATACAGGTTATGTTAATGAACGTAAATGCAAGTTTTGTAACGTTATCTACAATCGTATTAAGGTTAAACCCAATAAAAGTTTTGCGTAGTTATTTAAAAGCACATTTAGATTTACAGGCAATGTATAACGTAGTTTATCTAGGTATGTTCAGGTTTTATTTCTGTAATTTGCTACGGTATTTATTACATGTGTATATCTTCAAAATGTTTATTTTGTTTAAAATTCGGTGATGGTGATGGACCAAACCTCTGTAGAGTAAAAAAGTAGATGTTAGTTCTACATTTATTATAAATATATTTTGGTCTGGGTTGACCCTCGTCAGTTCTAACGATATAATAACCATCAAAATCGATAAAAAAATAAAAAAATGTAAAAATCACATGAAGATAAACAAACAAAAAAGATTATTCAAAATAAAAAAGGGAAACGAACTCAGATTATGAGATCGAAAAAAGATAATTTGCAAATATTCACTTTAAAAAAAATGTTTTAAGACAATTATTATTCCTTGAGATTGTTTCTTCACAAAGATTAAAAACAAACTGTGAAGATGTGTGTTTATATAGAGGGTGGGGGTCGATCTAATTAACGAACTTTTGCGTAAGTCAGGGGGAGGGGGAGGGGGGGGGGAACGGTTAGTTAAAGAAGGGGTATTTAAACCTTTTAAAGAATTGGACATAAAAAATACACATTTAATTAAAACTATTTTTTTCTGTTCATTCCTCTGAGTTCAGTCATAAAATCTCTGATGTTTATTTTGTTTTCATATTCCATGAATCCATGAATCCCACTGTGTAACAACAAATTATGTGTTTATATTATTATTGCCTTAAAAAAATGTCTCACAAAAATGTGCCAAACTAAAGGAATACTCACAAAGAAAGAGATTTTTCTAAATATATAATCAGAATAATAATATAATAATAATAATAATATTATGATTATCAAATAATTTGACAGAGAAGTAAATCAGTTTTCACATCAAAGGAACTAAAAATGTAAGAATTGTAAGAAAAATTCCATACAGTCGTCTCTGAATTCTCATCCTTTGTGGGTATCCCTGTGTCTGTATTTCCTAACCTGTGAGGTATAAAGGTTTAGATCGTAATCATCCATACATTGAACAAGTTCTTCAAAATAGGTTTCATTGAATCCATCATTACTCCCGGTCAGTAACTGGACCATAGCATCCAACATGCTCTAACAAATATTTAAATTCAAAATATAGCTTTGATATTGCAAGGGATTAAGCATTGATGCTCAAGTTCCCACATTTGATATCGAGATCAAGCCTTCAAATATTAACGATTGATACTTCGCACAAAATGAGTAATTAACATAACCCTTTGGATGAGAAAAGATACAGAAAACTGATTGGTCCCGACAAGGTACTTATGCAAGGAAAGTTATTTCAGAGGTGTACACATTTTTTGTACTGCAGTTATGCTGTCTTCGGGCGGAAAAGTAAACACAAGACGGATGTTACAGCCTGACAAGGAATCCATTTTCACAAAATAATCTATGAAATATTCTATATATTCTAAATATAGCTTTTAACCTCCTCGGATACTAAACGAACACTGATGCATCTATTCTTGTTTATAAATTCCGTCCAGAGAGAACTGGTTTCAATATGTACGCAGAGTATACGAAATTGCAATTAATTTTCCTTGCCTTAGTGCCTTGGGTCCCGATTTCCCCAACCACAAATGTTGATCTTAAAGTACAAAGATACAATTGGATTTTGAAATTTATAGAGATCAGTTAAAATTAAGATGGGTATTAAGTTTAAGAAAGGCACTAGCTCTATAGGTGAAGTAGAAGTGCAATTATTGTTTGTTCTAATGATTTTAAAAGGATGTTAGGTAAGAAATAAGAGAGTTTCATTCACAATTTTGATCTCAATTTTTCTAAAATCAAGTAAAGGGTTGAAGAGAGTTACTTGAACTGACGAGAACAATCCCTTGTGTTTCTTATTACCTTTGTAAACAGTCCCTTTGAGTTTTTTTTACCTTTGTATCTCCAGCATTTTCTGTTTTAACATCACCAGAAGGAAAGCTCGATACTGAAATATAAATTGATCTTTTCTTGTTTATTTATTAAGCGTACACTTTGAAAGCGCGTTGTATTGTTATGTTAAAATGAGCGAAACAGTTCGGTACTTACAGTAAAATATTAAAGAAATCAGCGTTAAGAATCATGTAGGAATTTGATTATTCGAGTAATTAAGATTTTTTCGATACAATTATTTAAAATTTCGAAAAAAATGTTCTTTTCAATTTAAAAGCCCCTACTCTGAAATATCTGAATACAGAAGATAAGAAGGAAAGATGTGTTCATCCTCCAGCTAGAAATAAACTGAGTTCTTATCGCCATTTTTGTTTGTTGAAAAATAAAGATAATTTTACTTGCGCATTTTTCAATTACGCTATTTATACTATTTAACTTCTAAATTAAAGTGGAGATTAAAAAGGGGAGGGGTAGTAGACCTTAGATATTTCAATCTATAAATTCTGGTAAATCAAATAATCTAAGTTTGAAATATTAAAGGTTTACACCATTAGATTTTTAAGAAATAGGGATTAAAAAATAAAACGCGATTTTTGACTTTTTTTATAAAAGCACCGGATTTCATGTAGATGGCATTATAAAGAAAGTCATGAGGAACACCGCCAATACTCAATAACTATTTATAATACTGTTATTTTGGTTAGAAGTGTTATAACGTTTTTGGACAGAAACTTTCTCTTTATCGAGAAGGTTCAAGCATTTTTAGATTTTATTTTGTCCCAAGCTTTATATATAAAGTTGATTTAAATTTTAGTTTGATTGCTAATTGAAAAAAAAATATTTTGGAAATATCCTAATTTTTTTAGAGAAAATCCAGGAACCAATCAAAACTTTATAGCACAAGTGCTATAATGTACAGCTAATTTAACTTAATAGCACGATGATTACTTTATAGCACTTTCATAATGAAATTCACGATGAAGTGAGGAAGAATGATAAAGTACAAAATAGTTTCATAAAAAATTATAATCTAAAATCCGGGAACTATATTTTTTGCTGGATCATTAACTTTGGATTTACACAACTGCAGTCAATAACAAGACCAGAAAAACAATTGAGTAATCTAAAAGTTAAAAATGCATTTAATAGTCTACAGATGAAAAATGGCAATTAGATCATTTAAACCTTCGAAATGTCATTATTAGGAATTGATTTATAATAAGATAAACTATATACACCTTTTTAGAAATGTGACTTTTATTCGTGTTTAATTTACTTTTCTGTTTTTAATTAGGTCATGAGTTATATAATCATAAGTCCTTTATGTCGATCAAAACCTAAAAAATTATATTATAAAACATATACATGAATTTTATGTAACAACTTGTGAAATTTAAACATTAATTTAACTTAAAAAAACTATTTACAATGTGCAGGCTCAAACCTTTTTTTGTAATATTTTGAAAGGTAAATTAGTTTTTTAGTAACCCTGCGTATAAAAGTTTATTGGGTTTTAATTTACGGTCTGAAAAAATGAAAAACAATTTCAATTCAAACTGAAAGTTTATTGAGAGCGGTCTAAAATGAAAATTATCGGTTTCTTCTTGATACTTTCCCCGGTCTTTAGTGCTGCTCAAACAATTGAGTTTGATTACAGTTGCTGTAAAGAAAAGGTAATGAATCAAAGTAGGTTTCCTATTTGATCAGTTTTTAAAGAAGGAATATTCTTAAGAATCTTCATCAAAATTTATACTCTTCAAGTTTGTTTCTAATACACTTTGTAAAGATTTAAATGTTATAAAACAATTGTCTGAGCTACTATAATGTTATTGAAATTTGAACCACCAATTGAAAATAAAGATTAAGAAAGGACTGAAACGAAATGAGTTTTTGCCGCAAACTCTATTTTTTTAGCTCTTTATCATAACAACCCGATTTTGTAAATCTTTGATATTTCAAACCATGAATTTTGTTAGATCTAACAGTTTAAATTTGAAATATCAAAGGTTTACACCATAAGATTGCAAAGATAGAGGGATTGGCAAATTTGAGTTTGAGGCAAAAACTCAAATCCTGTAATTTTTTTAATTCGGTCCCAGGCCCATATATTGTTAGAGATCTCATATTTTAATTTAAAAATAACTTTTATAAAATACTATTTTAAAGTTCTTAATTGTTAAAACTTAAATTGTTAAAACTTAAATTGTTAAAACTTAAATTGTTAAAACTTAAATTGTTAAAACTTAAATTGTTAAAACTTTATTGTTAAAACTTAATTGTTTAAACTTAATTGTTAAAACTTAATTGTTAAAACTTAAATTGTTAAAACTTAAATTGTTGAAACTTAAATTGTTAAAACTTAAATTGTTAAAACTTAAATTGTTAAATTTTAAATTGATAAAAACTTAAATTGTTAAAACTTAATTGTTAAAACTTAAATTGTTAAAACTTAAATTGTTAAAACTTGAATTGTTAAAATTTAAATTGTTAAAACTTAAAATTGTTAAAACTTGAATTGTTAAAACTTAAATTCTTAAAACCAGAGTCAAAACTAAAGAACGATTAAAGTTTTGACTTAAATTTTAAGTTCATGGTTAAATGCCACTTCTGACTTAATTTAAACCTAAACTTTAACAGTGAGGTTAAATATTTAACCCTTTGGTTAAATATTTATCTCGCCAAAATCGACGAGTTAAAATTTAAACACAGGGTTAAAATCTTGAAATCCCTCAATCGATCCTATTTGTCTATCATCATTCAGCGGTAAGTGGCATTCAACTAATTACGATATATTTAAAAGTAAAAACCTTGATTTAATACAATTTCACGTTTTAGATTAATTAATGTTTGAACGTAAACCCAAAATACGGTTGTAACTATGTTTGGTTTTCCGTCACGTAAATAATTTAAAAAACAGCTGATTACCTAATACCGATACTTACTTAATAATTCTCCGTAAATCCTTTTCTCTGATTGGTTCAGATTTTTCCCGGGAAATTCAAATTTAAAAATGAGAAAGTTTAATATTTAAGTAGCTATTCATTATTTTACAGAACTTTTAACCTCGAACTTGAAATTCGCTCATTCTTTAGTTTTAGACTCTGAATTGTTAAAACTTAAATTGTTAAAACTTAAATTGTTAAAATTTAAATTGTTAAAACTTGAATTGTTAAAACTTAAATTAAAACTTTGATAGAATCTAATAAAACTTTGATAGAATATAATGCAATTTTAATTTATGCAAACAAAACTTTGATAGAATCTAATAAAACCTTGATAGAAAGCAAAAAATATTTGATATAATATAACAAAACTTTGAAGAATCTAAAATCTAAAACATTAATAGAATCTAATAAAACTTTTGCAGAATCTAAAATAACTTTTAGAATCAAAATAGGATAATCAAGAGCAGATTGATATGTATAGTTAAAAAATTGTTATTAATGGATAACTAAAAATGTTTTCCAGGTTGTAAAGATTAAAGCTGATGAACGTTCTGGGATATATATTCTGAATGCAACGGTTGAAAGATTATTACTTCCTGAACCCTGTCATAAGGGTTGCCTGTACACCAAGACAGATGATCCTTCAGGTATATAAAAGCGAAACTGGGTACTTTCCTAAAACCTTTTTGAAACATTTTGCCTAGTACAAGTTCGCCTAGTACACTTTCGCCTAGTACATGTTCGCCTACTAACTTTTTGCCTAGATAACATTTTGCCTAGATAACATTTTGCCTAAACACAGTTTGCCTAGACAACATTTCGCCTAGGTAACATTTTGCCTAGATAACATTAGAAGGTAATTTTCGCCTAGACAAATTCACTAAAATTTATAAAGTTCCTATTTTTTATCAAGAAATTCAATTAAAAGCAAAAAAAATGTATTATAATAATGTTTACAAATTTTTTCTTAAAGGGCACTAGCTCGCTGGAGATCATGAGCCAGCATTTTCAGATAATCAGTTTTAGGTATTGTAGCAAAAGCTTGTACCACCAGTTTAACCCTCTGTTTTGCATCCTTGGCTCTCTGCTTTCTGCTTGTATTATCAGCCATATCCTGGCCAACTGAATTAGAAAGAAATGCTCGTCTTGCATCAGCATCTTGTTTGACAAACTGGTCCTGAATGTGCCAAACCTTTGGACTGTACCCAGACAATAAATTCCAGGTACGATTAAAGGATTCCAGCATATTGTTTGTTTCCATTCCATCCTCTAGAACTGTGCTGTACTGGTTCCAAAGACAGGGTGGGAACAATGCTCTCCTCCCACCCCGTTTTTCAATCCAAGTCTGTGAATAGTAGTACCCAAAACGATCAATCTCCTGATCATAATCCTCCCATTCTTGATCATGATCAACTCCTTCTTGAACCTGGGGAATGATCACTTCATCATAATAGCTTTTCACCTGATCCACAGGTACGTAGCAGAGTGTATACATCAGATAGATTAGTTATTGGAACCTGGGGTTCTGATTAAACAGTTCCTGAAGATGATGATCTCCCAGGTTCTTCCAAACTGCAGCGTTGTGATGAAATCTGCAACCTTTGTGGCTCACGGTTGGAAACACTTTAGCACATATAGAGAAAACAGCCTGCGCCCCTTTGTTTATAAATATTGCCATAGGTTGTGTACATTCCACATCAATCCAATCTTTGTAAATCAGAAATTCACCCCCATCAGCTGCCTTGGTAAGCTTGTCAGGAATGTCAGTGTCCATGTACTCCTCAAATGAAGAAGGGAGCTTAGGTCTTGGACTGATAACTTGTCTCTGGCGCCACAACTTCATCCTGATGGCACCAGCAGTTGATGAACTACTCAATTGTCCAGGAAAGTTTAATGAAAGCATGTTGTAGCTAATTTCCTGGAGAACTGTAGATGGAGTAGCTCCCTGAACCCCTGCGTACTTAGTCAAGACTGCTGATTCAGTTTTCTTTGCAGTCTTTTTCATCAGCTGATTTCCATGTTGGTGACTTGGCAGAGTATCCCCAACCAGGTTTCCACTCGATTTCCTTGTTCCTAAGGTGGCATCACATTTTCTGTTTGAACAGCGCCAATTATAAACTTTCTGACTACCAGGTCCATTGGAGACATATGAGAAATGTTGATTATCAATTATGGCTGGTCTACCTCGTTTGGTTTTCCCTGCCTGAATTAAGGACGTCATGTCTACATCAATGTCAGTAGAAAACTGAATGATTTAAACTACAAAAAAAAAATTGTGAAATTTTTACAGTAAAAATTGCGTATTTTTTGTTCCAAAAGCTGGTTAATTTGAAGAATGTTAATCTAGGCGAAAATTACTCTCTAATGTTATCTAGGCAAAATGTTATCTAGGCAAAATGTTATCTAGGCGAAATGTTGTCTAGGCAAAATGTTATCTAGGCAAAATGTTATCTAGGCGAACTTGAACTAGGCGAAAGTGTACTAGGCAAAAGTGTACTAGGCGAACTTGTACTAGGCAAAATGTTACTGAGCCCTGCAAAGGGTATTTTACCATGTCGCGTTGCAACTTCCCAATCGTGCTCGGCCCCAAAGCACAGCCTAGCTGCAGGGCTTGGTCTCCATTACAGCCTACGGCGCCTTAGAAGACCTAACCTATCCTTTTGGAAGTTACCGTCTAGGAATTATACTAATTATGAAAGTTGCTGTTGGGAAAATACCCTTGGAAAGTTGCCGCTTGGTAAAAGGCCTGAGGGAAAATACCTAACAATCCCTTTGAAGTCACAATAATACATTTAACAACTGAAACCTTCTATGTAAGGATTAACGGTTCCATTTTAACTCGTACCTGAGTAACAAAGAGAAATGAAATAAATTCTTGAACTTTTATTGCAAGCTTTTTATTTAAAGAAACTTAATTCTTAATTGTAAATTTTTGTTTTTAATTGGAAAACCAATAAATATTACCATTATTTTTTTTTGGGATAATAGTGTATAGAATAATGTTGTGATTCAGAGATTATATTTTTTTAATTAGACTTTAGGACAACCTCAATATCTAAAATTCTAAAGTTTTACTCTCAATTTAAAAGTTGTAAACAACCTTTATACAATTCACTCTTGTATGTCGATTCCATTTGCGCCTGATCCAATCAGGGGTTAGTCATGTGTTTGTTGTCTATTCTGAACCAATAAAAATAGTATGGCGGTAACATCTATCTATCTCATTATCCAATTAGAGTTCTGAATCCTTCAATCGGCGCTATAAGTAAATGGAAATATTTACTCCTATGCTGAAACTATTATATAGGAGAGTTGTTTTGCTTTGGAGATGGTGATATTGGTTCAGAGTGCAGGGTAAATACATCTATTTTCTGTATTTATAAAAGTCAAAGATAGTTCGATTGTAAGAAATCGAATTAGTTTATTTTTCTTCAAATAATTCAAAAAAAGTATTATATTCAAACTATGTCACCGAGAAACGATAAAAATGCATTATTAAAGATGCCTTGTTAACTACTCATTTGATTTTCAAAATTATTGTTCATATTTCATCTTGTTCGTTCATTGTCTAACCGAATAATCATTCAATTAAATCGTTTATTAAGTGAGATATTTTGTTCAGTAAAATTGTTCATTCAATAAATCGTTTGTGCAGTAATAAAAAACAATCGTTATTCAAAAATTCTGTCAAAAAATGCGTTTGTTCAGTAAAAAAACAATCTATAAAATTCATACAATCGTTTACGATTCTAAAACGATAGTTTTTATTTTCTTTGAACGAATTTCTTTGTTCATTGCTCATTCATTTTCTGAACGAAACCATTGTTCACAAAAAATTTCGTGGGTTCTTTCACAATTACGATACTCATTTATAGCCTTGTACCTCCTTGGTAAGTTATGACAGATCACAGAATGTAGTAATAAAGAAAATGTTCAAGAAATTATGAAATCATTTTTACTCATGTATGCCCATCTATATGTGATTTATGCTCCTTTATGCTCCTTATTTATGCTCCTTTATACTCATTTATGCTCATTATGCTCATTTATGCTTATTTATGCTCATTTATGCCCATTTTTATCCATGTATACTCATTTTTATTCATATGTATACTCATTTATACTTATTTATGCTCAATTTTCCTGTTTAGGTACTTGATACTGTATATTTGTTTGGAGGCACAACTGGTAAACATTTAAGATTTAACATTAAAATTATTGAATCTATGCTTTTAGGACGCTTTCGCCCACATTTTTTGAGGAAAATCATTTTTAACTCTGACTGTTCATTGATCTTCCCTGAGGTCATGTGAGGTTTGGTTCAGCTGTGTTAATTTCTATAGGACCCTTTCTCTGTATTAAGGTCATTCCCTAGCAAAAGGGACAATTTTTTGACAATTTAAGATTCTAGATTTGGTTAAAATTACGCAAACGGCTTAATATTAGGGAAAAAAAATTTCATTTTACAAGATCAGATGTAACTTTCATAGGTCGCGATCAAGAGCTAAAGTGACATCTTCCAGCCTATACCCCCTTTCATTTTTCCTTTACAGTCCCTTTGAACAAAAATTACTTAAAACTAAATTTTTTGATTTTTTTTTCAAAATGTTTTAGGGGTAAAAAGAACAAAACAATATTAAATATAAAAAACATAGTATAGCTATTTAAAATTTTTTTCTTTAATTTCTATAATTCTGTATTGGTTTCCAAAAATAAAATTCATTGCTATCGGACTTTTTTGGTATGTTAGGGGGCTCAAAAGGGCCCAAAGTTCTCAAAAATAATAAAATCTTTAATTTTTCACTTTGTTCATACATGCGATATGTCTTTTCTGTGTTTTTTTGGCTCTAGTTGTCCATTTTTGAGGTCAAACATGCTTTTTATTCACTTTGATTGGCTGAATATCTAATAAAGTGGCTTCAAAAACTCAAAAACACTTCAAAATTCCAAAATGTTTATGTTTCAAGCCAACACATATCCATATGTTATTTTGGCCGAAGCAAATGTTTTCATTTCACATATACATGTGATATGTCATAACTATGGTTTCTTTTCTCCAGAAAGGAAATAACATGTATCTTATTTCTGATAAATAATAAATAAATATTCTAGGTAAAGCTGAGGGATATCCTTGTGATAGAGCTTTTTTCAATAGAGAGAGTAAAATAGAAGCCGCAGGTATTTTACAACAAACATTCTGTTTTCGACAAACATTGTGTTCTCAACAAACATTGTGTTTTCAACAAAAATTGTGTTTTCAACAAACATTGTGTTCTCAACAAACATTGTGTTTTCAACAAACATCGTGTTTTCAACAAACATTGTGTCTTCAACAAACATTGTGTCTTCAACAAACATTGTGGCTTCAACAAACATTGTGCCTTCAACAAACATTGTGTCTTCAACAAACATTGTGTCTTATACAAACATTGTATGTTAAACAAACAAACAAACAATGGGTCTTTAACAACATTGTGTATTTAAGGGACTGTGAACTTCAAGTAAGCCTCTATGCAATGCCCGATTTATAACGGTACCTTTAACAGCTTTGTATGATAAAGTATGAATGAGATATTCATGTTTTTGCTTCTCTAAACTGTTTATTTTCATTTGCAGTTTCTTTGCGAAGTGGCCTGCGCTTTTCTTGCTTAAAAGAAGCAATATAGAAAATATTGGAGTTCAACACTTTTCGAGCCAGAAATAGTATGGTTTCAAGGGTATCATTGTTAAACGGGCATTGTCATTGTGGCATGGAAATTGCGTGAATAGTCCCATTAAACACATGGAAATTATGTGTATAGTCCCTTTAAACACATGGAAATTACATGTATATTCCCTTTAAACACGTGGAAATTACGTGAATTATAGTCCCTTTAAACAAATGGAAATTACGTGTATAGTTCCTTTCAACACATGGAAATTATGTGTATTGTCCCTTTAAACACATGTAAATTACTTGTATAGCCCCTTTAAACACATGGAAATTACGTGTATAATCCCTTTAAACACATGGAAATTACGTTTATAGTCCCTTTAAGCACATGGAAATTAAGTGTATAATCCCTTGAAACACATGGAAATTACGTGTATAATCCCTTTAAACACATGGAAATTACGTGTATAATCCCTTTAAACACGTGGAAATTACTTGTATAGTCCCTTTAAACACGTGGAAATTACTTGTATAGTCCCTTTAAACACATGGAAATTACGTATATAGTTCCTTTAAACACCTGGAAATTACGTGTATAGTTCCTTTAAACACATGGAAATTACGTGTATAGTCCCTTTAAGCACATGGAAATTAAATTAAATTAAATTAAATAAGTGAACGGTCCCTTTAAACACATGGAAATTACGTGTATAGTTCCTTTAAACACAAAATACCACGAAAGATTTTTTTGGCATGACCATTTTGTGAATCTTGTCAAAATATGACAGATTTTTATTAGAAATTTTCACAATAGTAAACTTTTCTTTTCACAGACAAATGTTATCTACATTTAACTCTAAACATAAAGGGTCATTTAAAACTACATTTTATGGTTTCTTTAATTTATGATTGATCAGGGATAACGGAGTACAATGGTTCCTACTATGTTTGTGGCGGATGGGTAGGAGGAATAAGAAGGTATAGTAGGGTTTACAGGGTGTCCCATGATAAAAAGGGGATTTAGAGACGCAATAAAGCCAGGGCTGGGCACTGTTAACATTAACAGAAGCGTCCGCTAGCAAACAACAAAAACCGTTAATTTTTTAATTGTTAATGAAACAGATTAGCCGTTTTAAAAATGTTAACTAAAAAGCTAAAAACGGTTAATTGATTATTATTTTCAGATTAAAATTGTATGAATATTTTTTTAAGATTTAAAATTTTTACACATATTGATGTATTTAAATGTCATCTTCTGTGTTTATAAACCCTTAACTGTAATATACCGTTAACGGCTGTGCAGTTAACAATTTTTTTAACCGTTAAAATTTTTTTTTTTTAAACGGAGAATGCCGTTTACGGAACAGACATTCCGTAATTATACCTTTAAAATTAACGGCTAACTGAAATTTTTATTTTTTAACGGTTGGAACCAACCGTAAATAAAAGGGCTAGAAAAAGTTGGAACATGCCCAGCCCTAGTCCAAGGGATCCATGCGGGCTCCCCGACAGACTCTGAGGAGCCGTTTAGCACAAAACTAAATAAACCATTGCAAGTATATCTATTGTCCATTTTCAAGATACAAGGAAAGTATATAGACCACAGTTTAGAAAGCACAAAGGATATACAATTAAATTAACACTCAAGGATAATAAAAATGGATATCTAAATATCGTATTTAATTTTAGAGAATGACAAAAGGTATCTGGAAGGGAGAAAATAAAAAATGATAAATTGTAAAATATTAACAGTTATTCAGGATAAATTGATAAGTTTGGGTTTAATGAGAATCTTCAGTAACTGGCAACTAAACTAAACATGTGAACGACCCATTCAATATTATTTGTATGTTCAATTAATCTTTAGCTTCCCTATAAATTGTACATTTTCTTAATTTCGCATTTTTACTTCAGTCCTTGGTGCTTGACTAATCTGGTTTCACCTACTAGCTTCAGTCATCTAGCTGTGATGGACTTAGAGAAAGAATATATCACGCTGAACACTGTCGGGGACATGATAGTAATGACTGGTGGAGCTGGTTACACAGAGTATGTATTTTAAACACTTGTTTAAAATTAGCAGACCAATAAATATCCTTAGGGGGGGCACCCCCCCCCCTCCACCCCTTAGTCCACCCCTGGTTAAAAAGGCAGCAGAAAAAACTGATCGAAATCTTATAGTTTCTTAACCTGTGTGGCGGTAATATTAGGAACTTCAATGGAAAAGATTGAATTTAATAGCCAAAATTTTGTGGATTTTCTCAAAATATTTCATACATTTCTAGAAATGAAAATGAATGTTACAGTTAATCATTAAAATGTTCAGTAAGCATATTTTAAAGGGACAGTAAAGGAAAAATGTAAGGGGGTATAGGCTGAAAGCTAATCACTTTAGCTCTTGATCGCGACCCATGAAAGTATGAAAACCGGAAACGGACCCAAAAAATGAGGAAACGGATCGAAAATATTGGGAAATCCCTCCAAAATATTGGGAAATCCCTCAACAATATAAGACCCTGATAAACCGGAATCCGACCTAAAAATCGAGGAAACGGATAAAAAAAACGGGAAATTCCTCTAAAAATTGGATTTGAGGGATTTCTGATAATTTTTGAAAAAACAGGAAACGCCTAAAAAAAATTCATTTTGGGGAGGTTTCCGTTTTTTTTGGGTCCGATTCCGTGTTGAGGCGTTTCCGTACCATTTCCACAGTATTTATAAAGGTTCCTTTCATTACGTGAGCAGAGGGCCTAGTACCTGCTGAACTTCACAACAGAATTTCTTCTCATCCTCTCACAAAGTTATCAATCCTATATCTATTAAGCTTATATATCTTCTTCTATGCAGAATATTTTCAATTTAAGGGGTGTTAACAGTATAAATTAGTTATGACTAATGCTTAAAAAGAAACTGATTACTTGCCTAAAACTCTATTTTTCAACATGATGCATGATGGCACACTGCAAATAAAGATGATCTCACACAATAGTCGAGCAGTATTTTGTCAATTACTTAATTAAGATAGAATTTTAAAATGTTGCGATACTTTAAAGGGAAAGCTGTGTAAAAATTTGAAAACTAATTTTCAGTGTTTGTCTTCGATATTTTTATCATGCAACAAGATAGATTTTTAATCTTTAAATCTTAAAATTGTAGTGAGTATGATATGATTGAGATTTTGAATGGTAAAAAATGGGAGTTATTAATGACCATGACAAGCCCAAGAGCCCAACATTGTGGAACAACTGTAAGGTAAGAATTTCTCTCACTTCTGCCGGAATAATTTTTTTTTCAGCAATCTTTTCTGAGGTCTGAATTTTTGTGTGGATGGATTGTTAATCTTGAACACTTAAGTTTGATATTAAATATGGACACTTTTAAAATTCAGGTGCTTGATCCTTCACTTATGTTATATACCTTCAGGGTATAGACCACCACCATGGGATATCATAAAAAAATTGATCAGTAGTTCTAATGCATAAGATAGATATCAATAATTGATATCAAAATACACAACTAAAAAGTTCTGACTTTAGTTAATCTACGTAAAAGAAAGTTTCTTTTAAATACTTTATTCCTGCGAGGTAGGGTAAGCATTACAGTTAAACTATGCGAGGTGGGGAAACCAATTTTGTTAGGAGCCACTTTTAATATAATAAAAATAATTCAAGAAATATTTAAGAAAACAATTTATTTATAAAGATTATAAATTATAACAATTTAAATTCTTTTCTTTTTTTTGAACTGAAGATAATATGACAACGCAAAATAAGGCCATATTTACACATTGAGTAGTTTTTGGTTGTACACAATTTCCTTACCAATCATCATGGAAATGCATAACATAAATTATCAATTGATTATAGATTTTAATACAAAAGTAAAGTAGCAAGCTTCTGGTGCGTTGCAAAACAAACCAGAATTTTGTAAACATTTACACAAGAGGTACTAATGTATCTTAATTGTACTTAAATATGTACCCTCTTGGCTTCAATGGACTTATATAATGTCGTCTTCCTAACATCTTCAAGCTGGTGTTTGTTCAGTCTGGATGATGTGCCCTGTATCAGATTAAAGAAAACCTTCGATTTAATTAGAATAACATTATTGATAAGCATTTTTATTAAAAGGTGAAAGTACATACAATTGGATTAAGGGGGAGGGGGGTTTATTTTGAGTCAGTATAAAATTCAATTCCATTTCCAATCTATGCAGTTTGTATTGCTTCATCTATAAATGTACAGGGTAACCCACAAAGTATGAGACTGTAAAGACGACTTGAAACTCCTAAAGTGCGATACATTTTTAAAATATTTTTTAGCCTTTATAAAATGGCTAACTTATTGATTTTACAAGAAAGAAAGAATTTTATTGTTGGAAGAAACAGACAGTTTGACCTACGTATACTGTCAGTAACCTTGTATACAAACCTTTTATTATATTCAGTAATGAGGAGTTCATTTTGATCGGAGGATTGAGTGGCACAAATGTCCTGTCCACTACTGAACTATACAATATCAGAACTAAACAAATTCAACCTTTGTCCAGCATGCCAACACCAAGGTATGTTTTCAACCTCTAGCCAGCATGCCAACACCAAGGTATGTTTTCAACCTTTGTCCAGCATGCCAACACCAAGGTATGTTTTCAAACTCTAGCCAGCATGCCAACACCAAGGTATGTTTTCAACCTCTAGCCAGCATGCCAACACCAAGGTATGTTTTCAACCTCCAGCCAGCATGCCAACACCAAGGTATGTTTTCAACCTCTAGCCAGCATGCCAACACCAAGGTATGTTTTCAACCTTTGTCCAGCATGCCAACACCAAGTTATGTTTTCAACCTCTAGCTAGCATGCCAACACCAAGGTATGTTTTCAACCTTTGTCCAGCATGACAACACCAAGGTATGTTTTCAACCTCTAGCCAGCATGCCAACACCAAGGTATGTTTTCAACGCAATTCAAAAACTGAAGCTCTTTATTCCAGGATCTTAAACCTAAAAACGTGTAGTTTTTTCAATACAATTTGTTAATATCTAGATGTGACAGAAAAATATTGATTATTTAAACTGAATTTTTTTTTCAATTTATTCGGAGAAGATTCGATAACCAACCTATACTACTTTATGGCACTGCTATATAATGCAGTTTACTACCATGCAGTGACCTGCATGTCAAATAGTTGATTTTTCATATAATTATCTCTATCATTTAACATGTTAGTGGTTTACCTACAAGATCTTCTTAATCTTTTATATTTTTATCTGTCAGCATATTTTTTATGAAGCTTCAAGCAATCAACCTCCCCAATGATGTATATATGCATGATTTAAACGAAAATAATTACATTTTTTTTGGTTTTAATAAATATTTGTTTGCATGTTGATATTTTAGAAAAAAGATTACATTGTATGAGGTTAAAATATTTAGGTATAGCATATGAATGTGCATTGTGCAGGGTAATTACCACGAAACATGACATAAGTCTTGGATCTTTAAAATATTTTAAGGCATTTATTCGAGACTAAAATTTTAGAAGTAAAATTCTAGAATTAATAGTCTAAAAATACCCCTATATTCTTAAAATTTTCAAAATGTGGTAAAGTTTACCAGCTTTCGTAGTTTTTATTTTAAACATTAATGGACATTTCTATGAACCATTCGTTATGAAATATTTCATATATAGTATTTTTTAAATTAAAAATTAAAGCAAAGTTAAATAAACTTAAAAGAAAAAAATGAATATATGCACACATTACGAATTAGAGGAAAAATTTTAATATTCTAAAGTTTTCATAATTGGCATGAATACCTCATACCTACTTCTATCCCCTGATTTGAACCTAAACCTCAATGTTTGTCGTATGTAAAATGTTCAGGTATGGATGTCCATGTGTATGTATAATGTTCAGGTATGGATGTGCATGTATGTATAATGTTCAGGTATGGATGTGAATCTATGTATAATGTTCAGGTATGGATGTGCATCTATGTATAATGTTCAGGTATGAATGTGAATGTATGTATAATGTTCAGGTATGGATGTGCATGTATGTATAATGTTCAGGTATGGATGTGAATCTATGTATAATGTTCAGGTATGGATGTGCATCTATGTATAATGTTCAATGTGAATGTATGTATAATGTTCAGGTATGGATGTGCATGTATGTATAATGTTCAGGTATGGATGTGCATGTACGTATCATTCGAGTGACATCTACGTTGCAGGAGGGTTAACAACTTACAGTTCTACCCAAGCTGTGAACACTGTAGAGGTGTATAGAGTTGATACTGGGGTTTGGCAAACTTTCAAGGAATCGATCAAAAACAGTTTACACATTTGATGTTAAAGTCCGAAAAGAACCGATACCTGTAACAAACTCAGATTTTTTTCTTTGGAACTTTTTAGTGTAAATCTAAGATATTGAAAACTTTGATATTTTGATCTCACAGAGGTCATAGTTTGAAATATCATTAAAACGTCAGGTGATGCTGACATTCCCTTAAAAACTCATCTGAAATCACGCTGACGGTTCCTATAAAATCTCACATGAAACTACGCGGACAGTTCCTTTAAAAGATCACTTGAAATTACACTGACAGTTCCTATAAAAGCTCACCTGAAATTACGCTGACAGTTCCTATAAAAGCTCACCTGAAATTACGCTGACTGTTCCTATAAAAGCTCACCTGAAATTACGCTGACTGTTCCTATAAAACGACAAGTGATTAATTATGAACAACGTGCACAACATTTCCAATACAAATCCAGTTTTGAAAATTATAAATTCATACATAGCTTAAGTCCTGCTGATCTATTAAAAAAAAAGAATTGTATCGATGGTTCGCAGGAAATGAATACTGGAAGAATTCGGTTTACATTAGATGTAGTTAATGAAGTTTTAGCAGTCTTTGGTGGAGAAAGTACTGAAGCGATCCAATCTATGGAAACTTATTCGGAAGAAGATGAAAAATGGATTCAAAAGACTACAAAGTTTGAGCATAAGGATCATCTGTCCATCATAATACCTTGTAATTAAAAAAAAAACTTATTCTTGGGATGAGAAAATAACAGTAATAAGCATAATAATGTGTTTTTTTTAATAATTCGGATTTAATAAAATTGATTTATTTATTAGTTTTAAATGTTATAAGAGAAATAGTATGTTTTACAATATTGGGTGTTTAAGGCGCTTTGCGCCCTCTTTTTTTATTAACAGTATTTGCTTTTAACCATATCACAATTGAGGGGGTGGGTAGGTGTTTTCCATCCCCCCTGTGTTTTTTTTTCTGAATAACGTAACATGAAAAACTTTTGTATTAATTAAGATACCGGGCTAAAGCTTATGCATTTAAAAAGCCCTTGAAAAACTAATAATATGATAATATGTGTCACATGTTAATATTTGTCATTTGTAAAAATAACTATTTTTGAAAATGTTTTTTGACATACTTTTTGAACTTTTTTAAAATCCTTCCTTACACCCTAAGTATCCTTCACAACCCTAAAGGCGGAAAACCCCCCCCCCCCCCTTCATCTATATTCGACAAAAATAGCCCAATCGAGATAAGGTTAACTGTTACTATAAAAGCTGCCATTTTTATCTTTCTCAAACTTTTCGCGGATTTTTCTGTATGAATTAATGCATTTTTAGAGACGAAAACTTTAATTATTTTGTTGTTATTCTTTGATAACTTAGCATTCCTTGATTACATTACTGGAAGTACTTTCAGATAAAACATCATAAAATTATCCAAATTTTAAACAAAGATTTTGGACAAATTAACTTTTTTTTTAATTATACAGAGTGTATATTGCAACTATAGGGTTGTTTGGTTTGTTATTAAAACTTTTAATAAAACTTCTTATTCAATAAAAACTGTAATCTGTTAAAGTTTGCTTTCATTAAAACTATTAATTAAATAATAATATTTTAATCAAAAGAAATAATTTTTAGGAACACTTTTAATTTTTTTTATGTCTTTCGTCTCTGGGTTCAAATTTGGTTTTATGTAAGAAAATAAAATGATAATAATAAAGAATTTATACATTTCTAGTACTTCTTAGATATTTTGAAACCTTTTAAAATTTCAACCCCTTCAAAAAAGAACAAAAAAGATTCACATGCAATGCTAAGTGCAACCAACATTTAAGCTAATTTTGGAGAAATAAAATAAACAAGTTTCAGCTCTGGAAATACAAATAAAAAATTAATAATTTTGCAATAAAAAATCCCAGAAAAGTGGTAATTAACTGAATTAAAATCAAACATATAACTTTAATGCAATATTAATGGGAGAAAACGATAAAAATCAATATACAGCTGAAAAAAGAATTTTTCTAAAAAATATTATGCTCGTAAACATATGAACAAGTGAGAAATAGAAATAATCTTTTATAATTATAAAATGTGAATATATATCCCTGAATAATTATAAAATGTGAATATATATCCTTGAATAATTATAAAATGTGAATATATATCCTTGAATAATTATAAAATGTGAATATATATCCTTGAATAATTATAAAATGTGAATATATATCCCTGAATAATTATAAAATGTGAATATATATCCCTGAATAATTATAAAATGTGAATATATATCCCTGAATAATTATAAAATGTGAATAAAATGTCTGCAAGCATCTACCTGATCTAAACTCATGTGATATATATATAAGTCGCCATTTTTAGATTTAGTCTTCTTTGTTCTATTTTCATGTAAAAATATATTAGTTGTTTTTTGATTTTCGTCTTTTATTTAGCCGTCGCTAAACAGACCACATTTTGGAAATGGCAGGACTAGGGGAATTTTGTGATTATTATCTCTAGAAATTTACTTCTAAAATTAGGTTGACAAATAAACACAGCAAATTATATCAAAAATCAAGACGACATTCAAGTCCTCTTGCATACTGTCATGTTTCGTGGGACACCCTGTATGTAAATACTATTTACTAATTTGATACTAATACTAATTTGAAAAAAGAACCCCCTTTCACTCCCTTTTGTACAATTTTCACATTGTTAATAAATTTTCAGATTAAATCATGGTCAAGATTATAAATGTCTCCGCATGGATGCTTCTCCTTAATACAGGAATTAAAAAACATTTTTTAATTACATTTTTTAGTGGATCAACTAATTAAAATAACCTACTCTGGTTAGGCGGGTCCAAACTACATAGTAAATTGTGATTTTTTTGTTTGTATTATCTCGTGCTTTGTAGTTGAAAAAAAATATGGAAATATGAAATAAAATACATAAAAACTAATTTATTTTCTTTTTATATTAGTCCTGGGATTCCATCAAGGAGAACAGTTTATTAGAATCCAATCTCCAGGTAATTATTGATCCTTAGGATCCAAATCTCCAGGTAATTATTGATCACTAGGATCCCAATCTCCAGGTAATTATTGATCCTTAGGATCCCAATTTTCAGGTAATTATTGATCCTTAGGATCCAAATCTCCAGGTAATTATTGATCACTAGGATACCAATCTCCAGGTAATTATTGATCCTTAGGATCTCAATCTCCAGGTAATTATTGAGTCCTAGGTTACCAATCTCCGGGTCATCAGTGGTCCTTATGATCCCAATTTTCAGGTTATTATTGATCCTTAGGATTCCAAATCTCCAGGTAATTATTGATCACTAGGATACCAATCTCCAGATAATTATTGATCCTTAGGATCTCAATCTCCAGGTAATTATTGATCCCTAGGATCTCAATCTCCAGGTAATTATTGATCCCTAGGATCCCGATCTCCAGGTAATTATTGATCACTAGGATTTCAAATCTCCAGGTAATTATTGATCCCTAGGATCTCAATCTCCAGGTAATTATTGATCCCTAGGATCCCAATCTCCAGGTAATTATAGATCACTAGGATTTCAAATCTCCAGGTAATTATTGATCCCTAGGATCCCAATATGATTCTTTCCCTTTCTTCGTTTTTACTTCTTCCACATCTCTTTGCACTGTTCCAACTATTACCTCTAAAGCTCGTTTTCCTTGCTCCATTTGTTCCAATCTTTGCATTATGATCTCAAGCTGTGAGTATGGGGGGGTTTCTACCACTTTTGCAGTATATGCCCTACTCCATAAGGGGATCTCAAACCCATATCTATCCAGGTACAATTTGTCAGCTATCAATGTCAGCACGGACACAAGCTCAGCTATCAATGTCAACACGAACACAAGCTCTTACTCAATCAATGCCAAACCAATGGGTATTATCTCAGATCGTATGTTTAAACGAGGGCCAGCTATCAATGTCAACAGGGACACAAGCTCTTAACCTTTTAATGCCAAACCAATGGGCACGATCTCATAAGCTATTGATATCAATCGGAAGCTCGTGACTATCAATGTCAAACCAATTGGCACGATTTCAGCTTGTCTGTTAAAACGAGGAACAGCTATCAATGTCAACAGGGGTACAAGCTCTTAATCTATCGATGCCAAACCAATGGGCACAATCTCTTACGCTATTGATATTGTATCCAATATATTTAGGTAGTCTATCCTTCTACAAGAGTGCTACTGTATCCCCTGTATTTTATATATATTTAGGTAGTCTACCCTTCTACAAGAGTGCTACTGTATCCCCTGTATTTTATATATTTAGGTAGTCTACCCTTCTACAAGAGTGCTACTGTATCCCCTGTATTTTATATGTTTAGGTAGTCTACCGTTCTACAAGAGTGCTACTGTATCCCCTGTATTTTATATATTTAGGTAGTCTACCCTTCTACAAGAGTGCTACTGTATCCCCTGTATCAAGGTTTCAATGTATAATTAAGTGCAACCAAGACCAATATTGTGATAGGTTTGATTTCAAGGTATACAAAACTTAAAACAATACAGTGATAACCAAACAAAACTGAAATAGGAAGTCGACTTTTAGAATTAAGCTATGGCATTATATAGTCCAATGAACATAGGCACAGCCATTGTGCAGTGTAAACAGTAAAAACACTGCACAATTCACCTAATAAGTAGTAAATAACTAACTTTTTTCAGCTTTTTGCTTTGTCACATCAAATTCACATATCATTTCACCTTTCTATTCTTCAGTTTGCTTGAATTATACTGGAATCTTTATTTCTTTTCTTGTTATGAACTAGACAAATTAAAAAAAGAAAAACTCCCAAATTTTTTTCTTTTCTAAAATTTATATTTTGTAAATTTTAGAATGAAGAATGTACTCTAGGGAGAGGAAAATGTAAGTTTAAAGTTTAAATTGAATTATAATGGAGTCTATACTGCAGTCGTTGTTGTATGTATCACTTAAATAAAGACGACTTTGGATTCCTACCAAGCTTTCAAACACATAAACATGGAAGCAAAGAGAAGCTGACAATTAACAGTTTTTCTTTGTTTACTTGTAAACTTGATTTTTAAAAAAGCTTGTCCGATACTTGTTTGATTTTCGCTCCGATGCTTCAACAAATTTTCAAATTTGACATTAATTAAAGAAAATATCATCCCATACATGAATAGAAACTTGTCTGTCTACAGCATACAATACCTTTTGTATTTCATATAATTTGCTGACAGTTGTTTCTTGGCAAAATACTGTGGTAGAATACTTGGATGCAACAGAACTGTGGTTGAAAGTCTATAAGACAGGTAATGATTATTTCAACAACTTTACAGGGAAATTAAGTGAATTTTAAGGCCAATTTTGTTTTGTAGACAAACTTGATCGAGGGGTAAAGTAGAATTTTCAATTTCCCAAAAAATCAGTTGTTCACAATTTTATCGTCTTTAGAAATGAAAACTCGCGAATGTTGTCATGAAAACTTTGCAGAGCAGGTGGTTATTCTATATAACCAGCCCAAGGGACGTTAATAACTTAACCTCTCTCTGCTGGGGCAATGAATGGTTGGTAATGTTGGTTAAAGGCGGTAAAAATATATAAAGAAGGTTTTGTTAATATTTTTTCAGGCTTAGTTCTGTTTTTGGCTTTCGACATTTAACTCCATTTTGTTTTACAATGAAAATTTTTTTAAAAAGTCGTCTGATATGTTTTTTTTTAATGAAGCAAATGACCATAATGTTTTCTGATCAAAATTGTATTTTATCGTTAATGAAGGATCGTCATTGACAGTCGTTAACGGCCGTTAACATAGAGTTGTCGTTAAGAATCCTATCGATCGAAGAAAAGTAATCTCACATTTCTTTAATCTATGTTGAGGGAGTCTTTGGAATTTGTGTAACCTAATGGTGTAAACCTTTGATATTTCAAACTTACATAATACATATTTTAAATATCTAAGGTCTACAATATTGAATTGCAAAGATAGTGGGGATTAGAAAATCAGAGTTTTTGGCAAAACTTAATTCCTGTACTTGGGGTCTTTCTTAAATAAATTTAGCTAGGTGTACATTTAACATGTATAAAACCTACAATAAGAACCAGTAAACAAAGCAAATATTTTACAAATAAATTAAAAAATCACTATTTAAGTGAGATGGGTCTGTTTACACTGCACAACTGCTGTGTCTCATGTTAATTGGACTATTTTAAGCAATTATTTGATTCTAAAGGTCGTCTTTCAGAGTTGAATGGTTCTCAATATAGATTTCTGTTTAGAGTGTGCGGAGCCGAAATGTGTGAGCCGGGATATGTCCTACACTGGAGATAACAATTTTGCAGGTTAAAATTTACTTTTCTTTCAACTATGATCCAAGTTGTGTAAATAATGAAAATTATCATTATAGAACATGTAAAAAATTTAATTTAAAGGAACATTAAAAATAATTTCAAGTGCTGTTAATAAAGCAGAATATCTGTTTCAAATTGGTACCATTTAAACCCCCTGTGACTTGAGAATTTCTGGTTGAGAAACAATGAAGGAACTTGTCAGAATTAACCACTTTTCATAAAGACCAGATTATAATAATGATCTGATAAAGGTTTACAGGGTACCGCTGTAAGTCTCTTTTAAAACTTTTTAATTATTTGTTGCTGTTTTAGTTGTATACTCTGTTGGTTCTCCTGATGAGTGTGCTTGTGAGTGCACAAAGACCAAGGGTTGCACTAACTGGGGATATGTTGGAACTGAATGTTACCTGAAGCATACTCTAACTGATCTTGAAGCATATCCTAATGCTCAGTCCGGATCTCTCCTCTGTTAGCATTTTGTTGATTGCAGAGGATGTCATAGCTGAAAACTTTTAAATTGTGGATGCTTGATCTCCTCTTTTTTATTAATCTTAAAGGGACTGTAAAGGAAAAATGAAAGGGGGTATAGGCTGAAAGCTAATCACTTTAGCTCTCGATCGCGACCCATGAAAGTTATATCTGATATTCCTATCTCGAGAAATTGATATACAACTTTGTCAAATTTATACAAAAATTAAAATATATACAATTTTGTATAAAAGTAGTGGGTTTAGATAGATCAAATTCAGCAAATAAGCAACCAATCTGAAAACTATGATATCCCAGAAAAAGCTAATTGTAACTTAGGTTTACTCCAATTCTAATTTTATATTTTTTATTTCTATTTTTAATAGATTTAATTCATAAAATTATTTATACGTCCGTATTACTTGACCAGAAATTCCACTAATGGCAGTGCAGTAAAGTGGTCACGTGATACAGGCGGAGACACGTGACCAGTATACTGCTCTGCCATTGGTGATAGTTCTAGTCACGTGATTTAAGTTTAAGATTTCTAAATTTTACATATATAAACTTTCGTATAATTTTAACACAGTTTTATATCAATTTCTTGAGACAGAAACATCAGATTAAACTTTTATGGGTCGCGATCAAGAGCTAAAGTGATTAGCTTTCAGCCTATACCCCCTTTCATTTTTCCTTTACTGTCTCTTTAAGATTAATTTAATCCTACATTAATATCCAGGAAATTATCTATATGCCACCAATCAGAGTGTCGATTGCAAATGGGGATCTGAGATATTTTGAAATTTTGCGCACGATCAATAAGAGAAATATTATTGGTCAGAATCCAGTAGAGATAACCAAAATAAAGGATTAAGAAGAAAATTTAAAATGTCCATAGTGGATAAAGAGATTTAGCATTTGGGATTAAGGCTAGCAAACAGAAAAGTTTTCAGTTCTGATAATTTAAGACAAAGCTGCTATAGATGTACTCAAATGTATATCAGCTGCTAAAAATTACCATGTTTAACTCTATAATTAATTAAACATTAATAATATATGTTTAACCTTTATTAAATAATTAACTGTCCATGAGGTGTGAACTAGAGATGTCAACGTTTTGATTTTTCTAGATTTTAGCTTTCGTTACGATAGTGTTCATCAAAAGTATTAACGTTTGAAACGTTAATTACGATTTATCGAAACGTTATTGTGAAAACTTTTTTGTTACACTTTTTTACAACCGACAATCAAAACTGTTTTTTCGTTTCGTTTCTGTGAACTTGTAATTGAGATAAACTCTGAAATTTTTAAACCACAATGATCTTTAAAGTTAGGGCTAGAGTACATACGGAGGATTTGATAGGGAACAGCCAATATATTTTCGAAACCTTCAGATCTTCATAAGAAATTAATATTGATATGACAAACCTAAAAAAATAGAATTCATCCTAAAACTTTATACAAAAGTTTTAACCAAAGATTAGTAATAAATGAAAAACTTCCTCCCCAAAAAACAGAATTCAGATTCCCCCAACACACATTATATTTAACCCCCAACTTAGAAAATTCCCTGATTAAAACACTGGCTCGAGAAATAAAGAATTAATATTTCCGCCACACACAATTAAAACTGTTTCATTAAAATAATATTTAACACAAAAGAAATGAAAAAATTAAATGTTGTCTTCGCGCTTTTCCCTAATATTTGAATAAATTCCAATAATCTAGTTAAAAGAAATAAATATTTACACAGTGCAATCCAGTAATGATGTATGATTTTGATTTACATTATTTTAAGAATTTTTATTCTAAATTGATAGGAAGACGACTTTTAGAATCAAGTTATATCTCCAAGAATGAGCATGAGCCACAGTAATTATGCAGTGCATATTGACCATTTCACTAGATACATTTAATCAATTATTGTTGTAATGGTGTCTTCCTATTTCATTGTTTTCTATATTTATCCAGACCTGAAAACTTTAGAATGGTGGATATCAAGATTAATGCGTAAACTCCTGGTTTTACTAAACACAAGATTATTTTAAAAATTTAACCAATCAGCATCTTTTTGAAAACCCGGTTTTGATTTCTGTTGTTGATGGTGTCATATCAATTGAACTAAACATCAATCTAACAAACATATATTTATATCCAGGATAGATCTGCTCGAGTTGAAGGATGGAGACTAAATGATTCCTTGATTACAGTTTTTTTGTTCGGAGATTTTCTGCATTATTTTCGAGCATTTCTTGGATTTGTCCTCTCAGATTTCTGCTTCTATAGCATATTATTTTACTGTAAAATGTAATATCAGAAATTTCTAGTATAATAATATAATTTTCAAATCTTGTCATTGCTTTTGATTTAAAAACTAGAATATAAACAGTCCCTCCCGTTTCCGCGTATTAATTTTAAAGGGCGCGCAAAATTTAAAATTATCAGCTTCATATACGCGACTCTGGTTGGTTGAATTTTATACACTTCTCAGGATTCAAGTACAAGATTAGGTTAGTCTCGATATTGAGATTAAGAGAGGATCAAGCATTAATCTCAATATCCACCATTCTAAAGTTTTCAGCTCTGAAAAAATTTAATACAAAATATCATTAACATAAAGATGTCTCAGCTTCATCTTTTCTTTCTATAAAGACACAGATATGAATTAATCACTATAATGAAACTCTTAAAATTAAGGATTGCTAAAAGTCAGGGTAACCAACCTCTCCTTGTTCGAGGTTAAAACTCCTGGCTGTTATATCTCTAAGCTAAATCAACTGAACTTGATATCCACAATGTAAACTTTCGGATTTATAAATGCAAAATAGGTAAACCGATGTTAGGTACTCTCACAAAGGCATTTCCCAAAGCGGCAACTTCCCACGGGTATTTTCCCAAGGGGCAACTTCCCAAATGTGCAATTTCCCAAGCGGCAACTTCCCAAGTCTATACTAGCCTCAGCGCTTGGCCCCCTAGCCCATCCTAGCCGCATCGCTCGGCCTCAATTGCAGCCTGGAGCCTCAGAGGGCCTAACCTAACCTTTAGGAAGTTGCCACTTCTGAAATTGAACATTTGGGAAGTTGCCACTTGGGAAATTGATACTTAGGAAGTCACCCTTGGAAAAATGCCTTTGGGAAAGTACCTAACAACCAAATAGGTTGTCAAATAGGTTGACAACCTATTTGCTAACAACGGTAAATCATATCACTAGGTGCAAGGGAATCCATTCGAGCTTGTTAAATCAGAATATAGAATGGTAACAGTAACAATGAAGAAAGTATTAGAATTAAACACTTTTCAAGTCAAAAACTGATTTACAACAGTACCTTTTAAACCTTTGTCTGACCAAAGACAATAAAATATCCTTTTTTTCCAGCTTAACATTGATTAATTTCTGTTGTATTCTTTCAGGGAGTGACTGATGGATTCTTGCCTTAGAGCAAAAGAAGTTTTCAGATTTAAATAAAGGTTTAAAGGATACCGTTGTAATACCGCCAGAGAGGATCACTTAACATACAATAAACATGATTAAAAAGTAATAATTCTTATTCAGATTATTTCTATGTTTGGTCTGTATATGTCAGGAAGCATGACTATTAGTTTTGAAGCTGTCCTGTAGACCTATTGTTAGTCTGTATTAAGAATGGTTGCTACCATATATTGAAATGAATTCCTGGATGACTGTTGAAAACTGAGGAGAAGGATCAAGATTCAAGGGTTTATGTATCTTCAACCGATAGTTGCAAATAAGATTAATTGTTGACAATAAGAAAGAGAATATCATTTATGTTGATCCTGGGGGTATTGTCTACAGACAATTATTTTATATAATGTAGTTCATGGGTCTGTTCGTGTAGTTTTATGGGTCTGTTCGTGTAGTTAATGGGTCTGTTTCTGTAGTTTAAAGGGTCTGTTCGTGTAGTTTATGGGTCTGTTTGTGTAGTTAATGGGTCTGTTCGTGTAGTTTTATGGGTCTGTTCGTGTAGTTAATGGGTCTGTTCGTGTAGTTTTATGGGTCTGTTCGTGAAGTTAATGAGTCTGTTCGTGTAGTTTTATGGGTCTGTTCGTGTAGTTTATGGGTCTGTTCGTGTAGTTTATGGGTCTGTTCATGTAGTTTATAAGTCTGTAGTGTAAGTGTAGTTTATGGGTCTGTTTGTGTAGTTTATGAATCTGTTCGTGTAGTTCATGAGTCTGTTCGTGTAGTTTAAAAGGTCTGTTCGTGTAGTTTACGGGTCTGTTCGTGTATTTTATGGGTCTGTTCATGTAGTTTATGGGTCTGTTAGTGTAGTTTATGGGTTTCTTCGTGTAGTTTATGAATCTGTTCATGTAGTTTATAAGTCAGTAGTGTAAGTGTAGTTTATGGGTCTGTTTGTGTAGTTTAAAAGGCCTGTTCGTGTAGTTTATGGGTCTGTTCGTGTAGTTTATGGGTCTGTTCGTGTAGTTTATGGGTCTGTTCGTGTAGTTTATAGGTCTGTTCGTGTAGTTTAAATAGTCTGTTCGTGTAGTTTAAAGGGTCTGTTCGTGTAGTTTAAAAGGTCTGTTCGTGTAGTTTATGGGTCTGTTCGTGTAGTTTAAAGAGTCTGTTCGTGTAGTTTATGGGTCTGTTCGTGTAGTTTAAAGGGGCTGTTTCTGAAGTTTCTGTTCGTGTAGTTTAAAGGGTCTGTTCGTGTAGTTTAAAGGGACTGTTCGTGTAGTTTAATGGGACTGTTCGTGTAGTTTAAAGGGGTTTGTTCGTGTAGTTTAAAGGGTCTGTTCATGTAGTTTATTTGTCTGTTCGTGTAGTTTAAAGGGTCTGTTTCTGTAGCTTAAAGGGTCTGTTCGTGTAGTTTAAAGGGTCTGTTCGTGTAGTTTAAAGGATCTGTTCGTGTAGTTTAAAGGGACTGTTTGTGTAATTTCTGGGTCTGTTCGTGTAGTTTTATGAGACTGTTCGTGTTGTTTAAAGTGTCTGTTCGTGAAGTTTAAAAGGGACTGTTTGTGTAGTTTTTGGGTCTGTTTGTGTAGTTTAAAGGGACTGTTCGTTTAGTTTCAGAAAACAATTATTGAAATTAAAGTTTTCTTTAAATTATCTAAAACACCCACCCACCTATCCCTCCAAAAAAAGCATCTCCCTCTAATCCACAATCTACATTAGAAGAGATTAAACCTTCATATTGAATTAGTAGATCCCACCTGGCCCATACTCAAGGAGATCTGATACAATCAGGGCACATTGCTTAATACAGAGAGTATATATAGGATATAGAGCAATCAGGGTACATTGCTGAATACAGAGAGTATATATATGATATAGAGCTATCAGGGCACAGTTCTTAATACAGAGATTATATATAGGATATAGAGCTATCAGGGTACAGTGCTTAATACAGAGAGTATATAGGATATAGAGCTATCAGGGTACATTGCTTAATACAGAGAGTATATAGGACAGAGCTATCAGAGTACATTGCTTAATATATAGAGTATATATAGGATATAGAGCTATCAGGGTGCATTGCTTAATAGAGAGAGTATATATAGGATATAGAGCTATCAGGGTACATTGCTTAATACAGAGAGTATATATAGGATATAGAGCTATCAGAGTACAGTGCTTAATATATAGAGTATATGTAGGATATAGAGCTATCAGGGTACAGTGCTTAATATATAGAGTATATANTACTTCAGTCCTATAGTTATATACATGTATACTTCAGTCCTATAGTTATATACATGTATACTTAAGGGTACTTTATTACACTACGCATTAGTGGCCGGCACGGAATTAGTACGCATTTACCATTTCACCATTGCATTTCACGATGCAATATTTAGACATGATTGTATTGAAATAAACAAACAACTGAACTTGAATGTACTGCAGTATACAATCCTGTGTTTACAATCCATATTAAGTGTCTATCTAATTATCAATACTAATATTCAAATATCTGCATTAAACCACTCCCTAGAAATACGATCGCTCTATATACAAGTGTACATCTGAGCTAAGCTTCACCTCTTCGTTTTATTACTCTATGGCATTTACGTATTTTTACCAGGAACGGATGTGCGTATATGCAATTGTATCGATTACAATTTTATTTAAAACACTAGCTGAAGTGCCCGGGGTTTCACGTGGATTTAAGAAAAAAAACCATATTGAAAACAAAATAAATATGTTTTTTTTTCCTATCTTACCTATGGGTTCCCTCTTCAAATGTCAGCCCATTCGGTCCAGCCGTTCGGCCGCGCTTTAGGGAACATGAAAATGAATGTCTTGTTTTATTATATAGATTTAGGATTGCAAAACCTAACAACATTTTTGAGAATTTGGAAATCCGATCTTAGACTAAATTTTTCATTCTTATATCCCAGGAGGTCGTAACTTTCGATTTTACGGACATCGATCGTCCGAAACTCAAAGTTATAAAAAAGTTAAGAATATATGATAAACCGCAACTGAACTTTATTTTGTTATTACTTTTCCCATTCTGTTTAACTTTATTCGATAATTTTTAAGTCAAATTGAATTTCTTGATGATCGGCCCAATTTGTCAAAAAAGTGAACTTATGTAAAATATGTTGAGGTTTCTGATGTAAAACCTCTCAGAACAATATAGATAATACAATATAGATAATACGCGAACATACTTTATAATACTTCCAACGTTTCACAAGTGTATTTGGCATATTGAAAGAAAAGCAAATGTAGAAAAACCCAATTTTGAAAACTATGCAGCATGCCAAATTTTGACCCCGTAAGAAAAAAGAAGCATAATTAAAAGGAGAAAAGATGTGTGATGGAAAGGAAAAGAAGCATGATCGAAAGTAAAAAAAAGAAACATGATCCAAAGGAAAAAAGAAGAATGATCGAAAGGAAAAAAGAAGCATTATCGAAAGGAAAAAAGAATCATGATTGAAAGCAAAAAAGAAGCATAATCGAAAGGAAAAAAGAAGCATGATTGAAAGGAGAAAAGAAGAATGATCGAAAGGAAAAAGATGCATGATCGAAAGAAAAAAAGAAGCATGATCGAAAGGAGAAAAGAAGAATGATTGAAAGGAGAAATGAAGCATGATCGAAAGGTTAAAGGAAGCATGATCGAAAGGAAAAAAGAAGCATGATCGAAAGTAAAAAAGAAGCATGATCGAAAGGAAAAAAGAAGCATGATCGAAAGGAAAAAACAAGCATGATCGAAAGGAATAAAGATGCATGATCGAAAGGAAAAAACAAGCATGATTAAAAGGAAAAAGAATCATGATCGAAAAGAAAAAAAAGCATGATCGAAAGGAATAAAGATGCATGATCGAAAGGAAAAAAAAGCATGATCGAAAGGAAAAAAGAAGCATGATCGAAAGGAAAAAAGATTTAGCATTCCTTTCATCAATTAACCTTGTTAATATCCTTTATATTAATCCTTGATGTTGCCATCATTCCACAATATATAATTGTTATTGCATTAAAATGTCACAGCATGCCTGTCCTTTTATAAACAATCATTGATTTAGCACTCCTTTCATTGAACATCCTTGGTTGGGCAATCCTATCTCCGACATAACGTATGCAGACAGAAGGCGTCCGGCTAACTTGTTAAAAACCTGTAAACCTGTCCTTTGTGAAATATGTTCTCATATATTTGCAATGTTTAGGATATTCTGCACATTGCATAGGATAAATCTGCAGATGAACATGATAAAGCCATAGGTAGATTTGCACACACGAAACTTTGCAAATATGGGAGATAAATTATATATTTTACAGACATGGTTTATATCTACATTTTGCAACCCCCCCCCCATTATTTCCCCCCAAAAATACCCTGTTACTTACTGAGTTACAATTCATTGATAAAAGAAATTCATCTTGATGCACTTTTTTCTAGTGACTGTCTTTTGTCTGATTTGTAAATGATTGTCTAATCAAGAATCAAGTTTTTTGTTTTTCAAAATATTAGAGGCCCCAAAACCTCACAGGGCTAAATGTTCTTTAAAAATCTAGGAATTAAAGTCCCTGAAAATTAGATTTAATAATTTTACTTAAATTAGATTTAATACTTTACTTAAATTAGATTTAATAATTTTACTTAAATTAGATTTAATAATTTTACTTAAACTAGATTTAATAATTTTACTTAAATTAGATTTAATATTTTTACTTAAATTAGATTTAATAATTTTACTTAAATTAGATTTAATAATCTTACTTAATCTTAT